>NW_022990152.1:433340-530840 GCF_902827175.1 Gymnodraco acuticeps
TGGTTTACACATACATAAACACATGATAATGATGACATACAAGAAATGTGCAGTGTATTACATTACATATATTTTTTAAAGTGAAGTAAACTGACTTTCACATTAGAGAAGCATTGGATGCATGGATAACCCAACTTTTGTATGCACAGTCAAACTGAATAGGAGGACATGACCCGCTCACACCAGCGTGTAGGAATACTTTGTACAAGTAAAAGTCCTGCAATCAAAATGTTACTCAAATAAAAATACACAAGTATCAGTAAAAGTACCAAAAGTATAATAGTCATTGTGCAGATTGGTCCATTTAAGAATAATATATATGATATTTTTTATTATGATTGATCATGAAAGTGTGGTGAAGGTGCAGCTAGTTTGAATGACTTTGTATACTGCAGGGTAGCTGGTGGAACTAAAGTCTGATTTATCACTTGATTATATTTCACATAATTCATCCACATCTGTGAAGTAACTAAAGGGATTAAATACATGTAGTGGAGTAAAAGTACAAAGTAGCAAATCATTGAAATATTCAAGTAAAGTACAAGTCCCTCAAAGTTGTAAAGTACTTGACTAAATCTACTTTACAATGTTCATGTTGCCATTGTTAAAAGGCATATGAGTTACTCTTCTATTTGTTTTTACATTTTGGACATATTATACTATGTTGTTTGTTTCGGACGAGTGAGAGCGAAAAGCAGGACAGATTCACACAAGGATCATAAAATTAAAGGTCAAATGTAAAAAATATAAGTAACTGTTAAAACAAGAAATTAATTCAATGAGCATACTTTGAGTCAGGATTGTTAAATATATTTACAACTTAAGGTTCTATATTTTAACTTTTTCTGATATTTTCCAAAAAACTATACTATGCTATTTGTATTTACATTTTGGACATACTATACTATGTAGTTTTTTCTAATATTTTTAAATTATATACTATGTTGTTTCCTTCCCATCTTAATATCATTGGTTTGTATGGCATTTCTGACATACTATGCTATTATCAGGGTGCCTACGGTCATTAAAAACCTGGAAAAGTCATGGAAATTCAAAATGCTAATTCCAGGCCCTGGAAAAGTTATGGAAAACAATATTTTTCCCAGAGTTTTGGAAAAGTCATGAAATTGTAACCAAAGTTCCATCCATCCATCTTCTCCCACGTATCCGTGGTCGGGTCGCGGGCGTAGCAGTTCCAGCAGAGAGCCCCAAACTTTCTTTTCCCTGGCGACATCAACCAGCTCTGACTGGGGGATCCCAAGGCGCTCCCAGGCCAGCGAAGAGATATAATCCCTCCACCTGGTCCTAGGTCTACCCCTTGGTCTCTTCCCAGCTGGACGTGCCTGGAACACCTCCCTAGGGAGGCGCCCAGGTGGCATCCTAACTAGGTGCCCGAACCACCTCAACTGGCTCCTTTCGACGCGAAGGAGGAGCGGTTCAACTCCGAGTCCCTCCCTGATGACCGAACTTCTTACCTTATCCCTAAGGGAGACACCAGCCACTCTGCGGAGAAAACCCATCTCGGCCGCTTGTATCCGCGATCTCGTTCTTTCGGTCATGACCCATCCTTCATGACCATAGGTGAGGGTAGGAACGAAAATGGCCCGGTAGACAGAGAGCTTTGCCTTCTGGCTCAGCTCCCTTTTCGTCACAACGGTGCGGTAAAGCGACTGCAGTACCGCTCCCGCTGCTCCGATTCTCCGGCCCATCTCACGCTCCATTGTTCCCTCACTCGAGAACAAGACCCCGAGATACTTGAACTCCTTCCCTACTTGGAGTGGACAGTCCATCGGTTTCCTGCTGAGAACCATGGCCTCAGATTTGGAGGTACTGATCCTCATCCCAGCCGCTTCACACTCGGTTGCGAACCGATCCAGTGAGTGCTGAAGGTCGCAGACCGATGAAGCCATTAGAACCACATCATCTGCAAAAAGCAGTGGTGCAATCCTTAGTCCACCGAACTGCAGACCCCCTCCCCCATGACTACGCCTCGAAATCCGATCCATGTATATTACAAACAGGATTGGTGACAAAGCGCAGCCCTGGCGGAGGCCAACCCTCACCGGAAATGGGCCCGACTTATTGCAGAGGACCCGGACACAGCTCTCGCTTTGGGAGTAGAGATTGGATGACCCTGAGTAGAGACCCCCTCACCCCATACTCCCGCAGCACCTCCCACAGTAACTCCCTGGGAACTCAGTCATACGCCTTCTCCAAATCTACAAAACACATGTAGACCGGATAAACATACTCCCAGGCCGCCTCCAGGATCCTTGCGAGAGTAAAAAGCTGATCCGTCGTTCCACGACCAGGACGGAATCCGCATTGTTCCTCCTCAATCGGAGGTTCGACAATCGGCCTGACCCTCCTTTCGAGTACCTTAGAGTAAACTTTCCCGGGGAGGCTGAGTAGTGTGATGCCTCTGTAATTGGCACACACCCTCTGATCCCCCTTTTTGAAAAGGGGAACCACCACCCCGGTCTGCCACTCCTTCGGTACTGTTTCCGACTTCCACGCAACGTTGATGAGACGTGTCAACCATGACAGTCCCTCAACACCCAGAGCCTTCAGCATTTCCGGGCGGATCTCATCCACCCCCGGGGCTTTGCCACTGTGGAGTTGTGTGGACTAATTTATTGTATCCCCTAATTGAGCTCAATGTTTACATTACCCGTATTTCTCGATGCTTTTCTAGTTGGTCACCTTTCCTATCTTGGAACTCTATTTATTCTACTTTTCACCTATTTTGTTGGCCTATTTTATTTCTCTATTTTGGACCTATTGTATTAGCTACCTTGCCTCTAGTAGACTCGAACCCCGCACATGCTAAGCAGCAGATCTGTTCTCGGCACTAAGGCGCCTAAGTGCCGAGAACAAACCCCGATAGCCACCAACTCATGTACATGAAGACCTGTTCTCTGGGCGCATTTATCCTCATCACTTTGAGTAAAGCTCTTTAAAAATCACTGAGCATCACGAGGATTCAAACACACAACCTCAGGTCTTCTGACCCGTCACATATCCCTCTGCACCATCTGTCCTGAGATATTATTGTTTCGTAGAGCTTATGACCTGCTCATTTGGGTTTGTGGACCTTAAAGATGACTGCACCTGAAAAGCCTTGAAGCCACAACCTGCAGTCTCACAGTCAGTCTTCTATCCCTCTGAGCCATCTGACCTGAGAGATAAACCTTTCATTTAGTAAACTCATTCTCAACTTTGGGTTGGAGATTTTGAAAACTCCCGCACCTCAGGAGGATCAAACCCAAGACTTCAGCTTACCTGAGCGGTGTTGTATCACTCTGAGCTATTGTTGAGGTACAGTCTCTTATAGATTAATAGTAGGGCCGGGACTCGATTAAAAAAATTAATTAGAGGCTTTGTAATTAATTAATCGAAATTAATCGCATTTTTAATCGCATATACATATTTGACCTAAGAACAGTGAGAAGCAATTTTTTTTCACATGGATTTTAGTATACCATTAGGCGCATTCACACCGCAGTACTTTTCCCACAAAGGTTCATGAGAATTTAGTTCATGAGAACTCTTTGAACCTGGGGGTGGATTAGGCAAATGAAGCCGCTGACGTCACTTGTTCTTCTTCTGCTTTGGGTTTACTGGCAGGCCGCAAACCACTTCACGGCGTATACTGCCGCCCAAAGTCCCCGGCCGGAAGTCCCCGGAGTTGGGGACTGGCTTCAGTAGAAGCTGCTGGGAGTCCCAGCAGCTTCTACTGAAGCCTTCCGAGTAAATCGCCAGAACGCCGACACCTCCTCATCTCCACCGCTCCCATGTTTTATTTTGTGTTGCCATAAGTTAGTCTCTCTGCGTTTCTGCACTGGGCTAATGCTAATAATGCTAATGCGAGGATAATAAAATGGCGGCTTCACAAAACTTTTTGGGAGTTTTACGGGGCGTGGTTTGCAATCCGCCCAGCCAATCAGAAATATAGCTCTTTTCTCACAAGAGAGCCGAACGAAAGTCCCTGCTCTCTAGCAGCTCTCTGCTCTCTAGCAGGGACTTTCGTGGGGGTAAAAAGGTTCTCATGAACTAATTTTAGTACCGGCTCTTTTTGGTGTGAACGCGATAAAAGAGGCTAACGTCCACGCTAGCTGCTATATGTTTTGCATTGAGGTGATGCTTGAGGCTTGATGTGCTGCGGTGATATGCGAATTCCTTTTTGCATAATTTGCACACAACCGTGCTCTTATCGACGCTTCCATCCGTCCGTTTTTTAAAACAACATTTCCCACTGTTGTTCACTGTGGTTTGTTGTTGTCTGAAGTCATGAACGTTAGTTGGTGCTCCAGTATAATCGGTACGCCTGAAACTCATCCAGTGAGAAACGTTCCGCGGTGCAAAAATAAGTGCGATTAAAATGCGTTAATTTTTTTAACGCGTTAATTTTTGTGTAATTAATTAATCTTAATTAACGCGTTAAAGTCCCGGCCCTAATTAATAGATTAATTAAAAAAGACCCAAGACCCATACAATTGCATGACACAACTTTCCCAGTATAGACAAAGTGAAAAAAAATCCGCGATCCTCAGTTCTGGTCTGGAAACTCTCATTTTTATATACGGAAATGTTGTCTAGCTCATGAGGTAAGGTCGTTGAATTTTGAAGCAGAAAGTACTTGGTTCAAATCCCAAGCAGTCACAAAAAGAAGCTACATAAATGAAACCATTCACCATGACATAACAAGTGTAACAACAGTTTACTTGATACTTACCAAGTGTTCATTGTATGTCCTTCTCCCCTTCAGTCAGGATTCAGACATAAACAAATCTATTTAAAGTCAGCAATTAAACCTTCCTTGTCATTGGATCAAATACTTTTCAAAACTGACACTGATCCAAACTTTGAGCAACCCTGCCTTAGAGCTTATGGGAAATGAATATGTGTCTTATGGAAAATGAATATGTGTATTAATACCATTAATACCAGGGTCTATGGTGTAGTTTTAGGTTTGTTTAAGCCACACAGTGAACATGGACGTTCTGTCCACTAAAGGGAAGAGCAGCTCAGGCCTGGTTTTGTTAAGACTGCTGTAAGTAAGTAGGATCTGGATGAGAAATGATAGAATAAATGATCCTGAAGCTGTCTGGCAGACAGGAGAAAGCCATTAGCAAGGCTCTGTTAGCGATCGTCTTGTAAACCGAGACCCCGGGCATTCATTAGGCATCAATCAAAGGATGAGGTGCAATGATTAAATGATGAGTGCAAATGCTTAACAGTGTTCGTACACCAGGCCACTTTACTCTGACACTTGAAAGTGGGGGAAAATGGATTGAAGAAAGACGATGTTAGTCTCTGTGTGGATGGCTGCAACTGGTAATTTATTCATGGAAGTTATTAAAGAAAGTGAATTTCAAAACCTTTAAGTCAAAGCTTGATGAGGACTATTGGAGCAAAGGGAATTCTTTCGCATTGTCTCCCAGTAATCATCGTTAAATTACACTCAATTTAGGTTTCCACAAACTTGTTCCTGATTCAAAGCTCAGAGCGTATATGAATGTAACACCAGAACCACGTTTGGGATCTAGTGTACCGGCATGACCGGTGTCTTCCAGCGTTTCATGGACCCTTTCTCCACCAGGGTTTCACCTGCAGCAAACAGAAAGACATGTTTAATCAAGAGGGACATATTCAGGACAATCACACTGAATTCAAATTGAAGCCACAATCAGCAATTAAAGACTGTTTGTATTGGAAATATCAGAAATACATTTAGTTAAAGAATTATAACCATTAACTAAAAAATAATAGGCATATTATAAAGTAATACTCTATACTAAAGCATTCAGCAGTTTGTTTTTCACAGTAGAAAACCTTGAATCAGCATCAGAAAACACTGTACAGTATTTGTCAGGACATCGCTGAGCTTATTTTAAACAAACGTACATGATATGCTGAAAAGTCGTCATTTACATCAAGACACACTTTTAAAGAAACCAATGTAACACTGTGCATCAACACCTATGTTAATGCTGCCATTGTATAGAGAGTCTGGGCACTTAACGTGTGTGTGTGTGTGTGTGTGTGTGTGTGTGTGTGTGTGTGTGTGTGTGTGTGTGTGTGTGTGTGTGTGTGTGTGTGTGTGTGTGTGTGTGTGTGTGTGTGTGTGTGTGTGTGTGTGTGTGTGTGTGTGTGTGTGTGTGTGTCCTGCTCTGAGCTCCAGTAGAGCTGACAGCTTGCTGTGACAGAGAGCCTTAAACAAACCCACCGGGTCGCTGTGCACAGGAGAAATGCCTTTGATTCTATTAGGCATGTGTGTGTGTGTGTGTGTGTGTGTGTGTGTGTGTGTGGCCTGTAGGCTTAGAGATGTCAGGCCTGATAGCCGCATGAAGATGTGAAGAACATCCTTACTGCTGTGTTTTATCGCCACACACACACTTTGATTCCTGCTCATTCCAGGTGTGTAAATGTAATGATCATCTCCATTCTTTATAATTTGTGTCATGGCTAACTTTATACTGAAAGGAACTTCAGTGTAGCTCAAGCTAGAAGTCCATAAGGTAACATTAAAGCATAGTAAAAGCTAGTGTAAAGCAAAGTATCACAGCAGGTGTTCAGTCAGTGTTTCCAGCATTGTCCCGCTCTAACAATACCTGCTACAGTTCTCTCTGGGGATTTCCAGTCAGACCACGCTGGATCAACACTGCTGTCTAACAGAGGAATCAGAAGCAGATCAACTTTAATTGAAGAGTTTTCTTTTTAAAAGCAAAAACTACCCCCAAATAGCTACCAGTATTAACTCTGTTCCAATTCGTATGGATGCCATTCATTGATCTGCATTAATTAGGCATGTCATGACATTTTTGTTGTTTACATTTAAGGATAAATGCAGGTAAACTGCAGACATTAAATTCAGATTTACTACTGTTTTCAATCTGCAAGTTTTTGTCTTCAACAATAAAAAAAATCACACGTCGTGTTTTCTCTTTGGACAGCCAATCAAATTGGTTCTTTTTAAGCCATATTTGGTTAAAGCCGTATCTGTTGTATCATAGACAGACAACACTAGCGCCCTCTTCATTATCCAGCTTCCAAACATGAACACACGCATCGTTTTGCTGCAAACAAACACCTCACAATAAACACTATACTTAGGTTATTTGGAGACGTATGAGAGGCCCTTATGTCTCGAGAGAGAGACACACTGAGAAACAATCAAACACACAGAGCTGTGATCCTTCTATCGAACAAAGCCAACACACAGACATCGACTCCAAAAGGTCACCACGTCCCAGACAGTAAATAAAACCATCCCTGAAATATGTTCTTCTAAGCTGTCAATTCAGGAATCTATTCACAACTTCCAGGAGTGAATTCAATAAGCCTTACAATGCGAAAAAAGTCCCTGCAAATATAATCACTAGATGAACTGCATTAGAAAATAAAGCAAAGTGTGTTCATGTGACAAGATATCAGTATTTGGTTAAAGGTGAAATGTTCTCTCATTAGATGTCTGATGTTCTGTGTGCGTGTGTTTCAGTGCTGGCTGCAGAGAGAGAGGAGATTGTCACACTGTGCGAGAAACAGATCATACAAGCCACTCAGCAGCACTATAGCCACCTGGTACAAGGAGAGGAGAATCCCGCCATGCCAGCGTGCCAGCAAGCGACTCGCTGAGAGGCAGAGAGGCAGAGAGGCAGAGCACCTGACAGATGCCACTCGGGGGAATAATCCCACAGGGCTGAAAAGATCCTCCACATGACGGGAAGCCAGTGGAGCAGACTGGAATACCAAACTGCAAATGAAATAAATACATTTTCCTTTTCACTCTGCTTTTATGCTGCATAGAGCCGGAGAATATCACATTTCTACAAGGTTCACTGACGATGTCAAATATAGACAATTCAACTAAATCTGCTCCCGTTTTGATTCATTTTCTATTGAGAATAAACGCTAAACATTCACTAGTTACAGATACTTTAATGTTTATAATATCTGTGTTTGTTTAGTGACTTAAATATGGCACCTTTAAGCTCTGTAAAATGTTGTAGGTTCAGTATTTATCACACAAACATTACATGTAAAATATGGTTGATGTGTGTTATTTTATATTATGGGTGTTGGTGGTTTTAGTAGACATTATTTTTTTTACAATTTAACAACATTGAATTCAACAAAGTATTATTTGTTTAAAAGCGTTATAGACTCAATTGCTACGCAGATCTCACCCTTTTTTTTAAATAATAATAACAGAAGAAGAATCCCGGGCCTTCTGCAGCAGGCCTGCAGCTCACTGTTCAATAGATTATTAAAATGTTACCATTACAAATCTATACTCCCAACATTTATTATAGGATTACAGTAGTTTTTCTAGGGGGGTTAAATCCCCTCTTTCTCTCGTGCTCTCCTGCAGCTTTAGTGAAACAAACAAAAGGGCTTTGAATGGCACGTGCTCCAGGCGTCAGTCATCTGTTTCCTAGCAACAGGCACAACAGAAAAGCACCTGTGGCTCTGAATGGGAGGCGGTGGAGCCCTTAGTTAGACAAAAAACAGGGGAAATTAAAACATATATACTGTAGCCTTTTTCTATTATACGCTATGGTTATGATGTAAAAGAGCCATTTTCCTCTTATAATGTATAAGTATAGGTATAGATTGCGATAATGAGCCATTTCTGTGTTTAACGTGGAGCTCTAAAAGTATAATTAACTGCAACATCATATTTTTTAATTAAGATATTGCGTGCATTTGACACTTTTGTCCATTTTGTTTCTGTAAGAGTGACGGTGCTCGGCTTACTTAGACTATGATGAATCATTATGTCATTTTAGGCTTCTTTATTTTTATTTAAATTTGAGGCTATTTTTATTAAATTTGCTGTTTTGCAAAGCTAATGTTGTTACTATTCAAGGTTTATTCGCTGAAACCTTATTTTGTTATAACTATATAGCCTATATATCATATCATATTTCACATGTGCTGAAATACACATCATTCTGTCATTTTAAACTTGCGTATTTTGATTTAAATTTGAAGCAATGTTTTTTATAAAATAGGCACATGTTTTCTGCTGTTTTGCAAAGCTTATGTTTTTACCATTAAAGCTTAATTTGCTGTTACTTTTTTAAAGATGTAAAATAGCCTATATGTTATATCATATTTGACATGTGATTAAATATATGAGTGTACAGAGCCTGCGTAAAATGACAGGAATTAAACTGTTTACATGTTCCGAGCCACACACACACACACACACACACACACCAGCTACACACACAAAACAGATGACAGAGGGAGTAATTTTTTTTTGGTCTCGCGCTCCGACGTCACCAGAACCTCGAGCCCCTGCATGCAAATCACGTCTCCTATCGCGCCTCTCCATTGGCCGTCCCTCGCTCATTTAGCTGCTCCGGTAACTTTTCCCAGTCGAGCTTCAACCAAAGTCAAACTGCAGGGTCTATTTTTCTCGGCTACAGCAGGAAAAAAAGAAGCGTAAAAGGGGAAGTGAGTTTTCCTCCGAGTGGATTCATTTTCTTTCACTCTTTATCTTTATCGGAGCTGCCTGAATGTTTCTGTGTGTTTGACTGTCCAACAAGACCAGGTGAATGTACAGCATCATGATGGAGACGGACTTACATTCCCCCATGGTCCCGCAGACCAACCCATCCAACCCGGGGGGAGGAGGAGGCAAAGTCCCGCAGGACAGAATCAAGAGACCCATGAACGCCTTCATGGTGTGGTCCCGGGGCCAGAGGAGGAAAATGGCCCAGGAGAACCCAAAAATGCACAACTCCGAGATCAGTAAGAGACTCGGCGCGGAGTGGAAAGTGATGACCGAGGCGGAGAAGAGGCCGTTTATTGACGAGGCGAAGCGGCTCCGGGCCATGCACATGAAGGAACACCCGGACTACAAGTACCGGCCGCGGAGGAAGACCAAGACGCTGCTGAAGAAGGACAAGTACTCTCTGGCCGGGGGGCTCCTCGGATCACACCCGGGGATAGGCATGGTGGGCGGCGGGCAGCGGCTGGATAGCCCCGGAGGAGGGGGTCACGGAGGTGGGAATGCCGGCTACGCGTCGCATGTGAACGGCTGGGCGAACGGTGCGTACTCGGGCCAGGTGGCGGCTGCAGCGGCTGCGGCGCACGCCATGATGCAGGAGGCGCAGCTGTACACACAACACCCGGGCTCCGGAGCTCACCATCACGCGCACCATCACCCGCACCACCATCACCCGCACAACCCGCACCGGTACGACATGAGCGCCTTGTCCTACAGCCCCATCTCAAACTCTCAGAGCTACATGAGCGCCTCCCCGCCGGGATACGGGGGGATCACCGGATACTCGCACCAGAGCTCCGGTGTGTCCCCGGTGCCTCTGGGCTCCCTGGTGAAATCTGAGCCCAGTGTGAGCCCTCCGGTGTCCACAGCGCGCCCACCGCAGCAGTGCCCCACCGGGGACCTGCGGGACATGATCAGCATGTACCTGCCCACCGGAGAGGCGGCGGGGGACTCCTCCGTTCACAGCAGACTGCACGTGCTCCACCCGCAGCACTACCAGAGCAGCGGCTCCACTCCGGTAAACGGGACAGTTCCTCTGACTCATATTTAAAATCTCTAAATGTTTAAGCACTACAAAACCACAACCAAATATTTAAAGATGTGGGCTGCTGCTGATGAATTGTAAATTATAGGGCGGTTATAGCCATAAAAATGCAATCACTTTGAACAAACTTTTTTTTATTGTTATTTTTCTTTCAGTGATGGATTTTTTGTCTGTCCGAAGCTAAAGGAAAGCTTTTGCTCTCTGGAACAGAGCATGCCAAGTTTTGACACGATTTAAATTATAATCCGTGAAGGCTGGTGCGTTTTGAAGGTTATTTTTTTCCCTAATTTTCTGTGGAATTAAAGGCACCAGCTGTGTGTTTGAGGGGAAACCTGTTTAAAGAAGGAACCGTATAATAAATGGAGGGCGGTGTGAGGAAGATGTGTTTAAAAAAAAAAGTTTCAAGGCTGCAATTTAAATTGATTTCCAGTTTTAATGCTTGTAAACATGTGAGTCAGTCGGTGTAATTTGAATTTGTTTTTGTTGTTGTAAAATCTTGTAAATTGTGAATAAATAGGCCTACTGAAAACACTTTTACGTAATTGTACATAATTTACTACGAAGCCTCTTTCTGGGTCGATTTTACGCGGAATTTAACGTTTCACCAAAAGCGTTAGACATTATGTTTTGCATGAGATTTAAAAAGCCTTAAGGAGACTGTATAACCGATATTTAATGTTTATTTCCATTGATTCCTATTCTAAAAATATATTTGGAAATGGTGACAAGCGTCTATATTGTTGAAATGAAGACGAGTTTAATGAATTCAAGGAAAACTGCCAACATCTGGTCAAAATGCAAATGGCAACTCAAAATAATAATTAAAACACTAGAGGTATGTTTATTCGGGATGATCTGGAAAAAAGGGCAATTTAACATCCAGACATTTAAACAAGTATTTCTCCTAGAATTAAAAATAAACAAAACATATATTCTGTTCTGCTATAATAGAAACATTTGTTTTCTGGTTGCCTTGTTATATTAGCTGGCATACATTTTTACGATATGCATCTTAATATAAATAAATGTTGGACATCCTTGTGAGTAATGTTTCAAATGAAGGTCTTTTAATTTGGAAATAGTTTATTTAAAACAATAATAATCAAAAAACAGGCCATTAAAGAGGCCTACATTTCTTCCGGAAATTGCTTTTACTGTAGGATTTAAGTTTTCTGTCCTAAGATTATGATTTTACGATACACTCTGTAATTGTAAAATGATGTTAGTCTTCTCTGCCAACACTTTAGATCTCCAAGATATCATAACATTTAGGATTCACATAGTTTGCAGGTGGATTATCTGACAGCCTGTAACTCAAAGGTTGGACTACAACACTTGTTGGATCACATATTAGCTTAAGAGTGGACTTATTTTCCAATTGTGTATAATTTAAAATTGTGCCACATGTTTTAAGACTCCCCGGCTTTAAAACTAAAATACATGTTAATGTTTATTATTTATCATTTCCAAAACAAACTAGCAGAAACAAAACAGGGACTTCATTCTAATAATTATATATACTTTTATATGTTGATTTCTTATTTAATATCTCCATTTTTATGTAGTGAAAATGTGTTTTCTTAAGCTAAACCCCTTTTCTCATAGCCGTGTTTAATTATGTATTGGTCTGCATCTAAATAGGATATTTACTATATAGAAATACAAATTAAATAATCAGTTTAATCCTAATTAACAGTTTTATTGTAGTCCTATCCACAAACTGACATTATGTTTCTATCTGTTAGTATAAACTTGCATTTTTTTTACCTGCCTCAGGGTCATGACCTCAGTAATCTAGATCTCAAGCAAAAGTAAATCCGACAACAAGAGTATCCGCTGAACAACTAATTCTTCAGTTTGGGTCACCCCCGCCTCCCCCTGGGTCTCTCAAATCTCACCCCTTTCCATCAAACGCCTGCCTCTGTGTGTGTGCACGGTTCTCCTGGTTGTTACATTATTTCCTTCTTTCAATTTGATGGCTGAATCACTGGAGGGCCCGGGGTAGTGAGAGTGGGATGAATGAGTGAGAGGAGAAAGGGGAGGAAGAAGAGGGGGGAGACGGAGGAGGTTTTTGTGTTGGAGGAGAATGGGGATTAGCCCGGGGGTCACCAGTAACAAAAAGCCCAGCAAACAACACCCCTGGTTTTATCAGACTAAGTCCCACTCGGGTCTGGACTTAAAAACAAGAGGGCAGGGTGGATGCAAATCACAAATAATAAAGCTGTCTCCCTGGACGTCAGCTGCTTCAACTGGAGGTATTTATCATCCCTGGGATTTCATTTAACTCAGATTGATTTAAATATCTTGGGTTTGTCTTTGCTCTTAAATCAGGATTGAAATGTGTAATCTTTAAAAAATAGTTCCAATTTCATAAAAGATGACTGGAAATGAAAGCCGGAAACAAATATGAGAATAGGTTTGATTTAAGAATAGTGCATACAGTATTTTCTGATTTGTGGAGGACACATTAAACCACCTGCATGTCACTGCTGAAGGATGGCTAAATATGAAATGGAAATTCTTGTGTTCTCATTCCTACACTTTATCGTAGCTCTAAAGCTAACTATGTACGGCCAGACTGAAAGGAAGTACAAAGATGTGTTATTCAGACTCCATGATATCCATCAAAAATGTTTGAAATACAATTTTTTTTAAAAAGGCAAGTTACTGTATCAGACTCAGAAAATGCTAAATGAGATTTCTTCATTTATAAACTTGAGTTTGTCTGGGATCACATTGAATTGATTAGATTTTGTGAAACAGAGAGCAAGGATACAAAAGGAAAACAAAGGATTTAGTCCAGTTAATTTCAAGATAAAGCATGTGGATGTATTTCTTAATACTGCTGCAGTCTCATCCATGATGTCTTTAATATACAACCAAACGTTGCCACAAAAAGATAAACAACTATCATGACTACCTCGAGGTATGTCAAGAGGAATTCCTCCTAATATCAAATGTTTGACAAAAATGATGAGGTGTGATGATTCAAAGGATCACATGTAGGTTTCTCTGAGGCTCAGGAAAGTAGAAATATAGAGGGTGCTTGCACCACTTTAAGAAAAGACACAGTGTTTGTTTTATAACGAATAAAGCTCAGTCTGGTCCACTTCCACCCAGCGGCTCCGTCACCGAGGAGCCATGTTTCTGGAAGTTTTCCTCCTCTCCTCATGTTCCCTTTGGCACATGCGCGGACACTGTAGCCCCCCCCCCCCTGTCCCGTGCTCCCGGTGTCCTAAACGTGGCTAATCGGCATCAGTTTATCACGCCTCCGCATACTTCCCTCCCTCTCCTCCTATAAAAACCCTCACCTCGACGTTGGACCCGGTTCTGTCATGGGAGATTACGGGGGACCGATTGCACAAGACCGAATGTGGCGCGAGGAGATTAGCCGGGACGCCATAGAAAATAGCAACGGGGCCAACGGATTCCTCGCGAGGGGGCCTTATCGTGCAATTACACGTTGACACGTTTTAACCATTTTTCAGCCTCTTAATCCGAGGGCCCCCTCCTCCCCCTTTCCCTCCCCCTTCTCTCTCCAAAAGCAGACCTATTGGTGCTGAGGGAGCGCCGCGGTCTGACTCTCTGCATCACTGTGCTTTCTGAAAAGTCATTTCCATCCTTTCCTCTCTTTATCAACCACTTTTAATGTTTCAAAAAGGGCTAAATGCCAAATAGTTCACAGTTTGTCTCTGTCTTTATCAAATACAAAAACGTTAAGAGCTGAATTAGGAACAAAGTAAATCGAGGTACATTTACAAC
This sequence comes from Gymnodraco acuticeps, assembly GCF_902827175.1. Classification (NCBI taxonomy): domain Eukaryota; kingdom Metazoa; phylum Chordata; class Actinopteri; order Perciformes; family Bathydraconidae; genus Gymnodraco; species Gymnodraco acuticeps. The sequence continues at coordinate 447,668 of NW_022990152.1, forward strand.
TAAATTATTAAAAGGGAAAAAACGGATTAAAAGTTAAGCATGAGAGAAAATCTAAATGTTGAAAATAAACTTTTACAATTGCTCCAAGATAATAAGATTGACTCCAAATACAGTCGTGTTTTTTAACATTGAAACTAAATACGGTGCCAAATGTACTAGAAATCTACCTTCTTGTAAAGCCTTGAGTAACGACTGTCTGCAAAAGAACATTTTATTATATTTTCTGTCTGATTTAACCCAAATGACATCACATACTTTCATTAACAAATAGAAAAATGATGTTTTATGACCAAAACTGTTCATATATGTACATCTACGCCTCTATAGCAGCATAAGTCTTATTTGCAGAGTTGCAGCTGATATGAAAAAGTTCACCTTTACACCGCCTTGTGTTTTTTTTACGTCAGGCATCAAACGGACTGCATGGTGTGTTGTTCCACCATGCAGCTCAATTCAATTAGGGCCTTTCATGACAATCAATTAGGGAGTAACCCCTGGATCTCCCCGGGGGCCTATAATCATCACACACCGTCTGCTCAGAGAGTCTCTGGGGCCCCGCCCACCAGACGCACGAAGCCTCAACGTAACGGGGCCGCTGGGAGCCATGAGGACACAGTTTGTGTTTTATTTCTAGCCGTTTTACTTCAGATTATGAGCTTTTTTCCTCCTATTGGCTGCGTGTTGAATGCAGATTTCCCCCCTTTAAGTTGTGCTAGTCTGCACCGTTTCCCTGCAAAGAAAGGGTTTTACTGCCTGGGTTTTCTATGCTTTGGGTTTGGGATCATTGTAATTCACATGCAGAGCCTTGCTGACAACAACCACACTGATCAGAAACATATTTACTGATATATTTGGATATATTAACACCTTTACTGTACAGTAGGTCTGATACAAAACTAAACAGACAATATGGGCCGCAGTGCTGGGAAATAACTAAATGCATGTACTTAAGTACTCTACTATACACTATTGTGGTACTTGGACTTCCTTTGGCAAATATGTGTCAGAAAACCCTGATGATACTGTGTACTACACATTGATAATGAAAATAAACAGGTTGCATTTCGGTAAAGGCTGATTGGAGACTAAAAGAGTGGATTGTTTAGCCTCTGCTGTCTTTCTATCAATCTGTTTCTAATCCTCCTATTCCTACCATTTTGAATCAATGTAGTTATAAATAAGGGGACAAGCGTAATGGTTGAAACACAACATCAAAAAGTAATGATCCTATATCTATTAAACCAGACGTATCTCTTAATATCCAACAAGTTAATGTAATGAGTGCTTACAGTTAAGATGTAATAATGAGCCAGTAACTTCTACTACTCTTGTATCTTCCATTGATCAGTTATGTTAAGTTAAAAAGTACACGTAGTTCTCTGGAGCTGTCCAGGTGCTGAAATGAACCAACTGCACCAAGAGTTATGGACTTCACATAATGTCATTTACCATATTACAAGAAGTATAATGTATTAATTGTCCCTCATCTTTGAAATGCTGAAGTTATAAGGAGGTCCGTGACATATAATACAAAATCAAGCAAAGCACAGAGAAGTCATATTCCTGGCTGGCTACAGTAGGACACTATGAACCCCTGTTTATTATTAAAAACAAAATGAATTCCTCCAAAGAAATGGAGCAAGCGTTCTGCCAGCAGGAGAAAAACTAACATTGGACGATGCAGGAAGAGCGTTCTACTTTTAAACCAATTATAAATGCAAGAGCAAAAGTGAGGTCTCCTCAAGCCAATTACCTCAAACACCACGGTGCTTCTCCTGGAGGGTTACGGCACGTCGGAGAAGAAAGTAGGGGGAGAGAGAGAACAGGAAACACTAACATGATTACAACTATAGCTCGGTCTCAGGTAATCACGGGAGTTAAAAGGTCTCCTGCCGGCCCAGAGGCCAACGCGCCGCTCTCTGCCTCTCACCTCTGGGGAGAACACTCTGTCATTTGCAGATTGCAGGTGAGATCTGGTTCACGTCTCTACAGCCTCCTACCAGTGTGGCGGCCAAAAACACCGGTCAATTAGTGCCAATCACTGGCAATGGTGCCATAATTATTTAGTGATGTTTGACATGGGGAGACCTGTGTGCGTTTGTGTGTGTCTGTGTATTCATGGTTTACAGGTCTGGGGTTTTTAACAGCTAAAATGTTCTAAGTTGAAACTACAAAAGAGCTTCAATTCAGTGCCTCTAAATAATGTTTTACATGTAAAGACTGAACATTGTTAAATACAGTTATAGGTAAGTAAAAAGGTTCATGTTGTAAGGTATACATGACCTTTAGTGTTTGCTGCAGAAAGGAAGCTAATTCATGGATATCTTGGCTTTTTAAGGATAACTACAACTTTGGTTTTATTTGGTCAAATGTATTTATAGTCGTTATAGTGTAGCAGTGTTTCCAAGTGTCACCACACAAACTACCAAACAGTATGAAGTAGTACAATTGGCTAACTTGACTAACTACAACATTGAAATGCTATTACATGAATAGGAAAATAATATTTAATATGTGGGAACACAGCACGATTAGACAGGTTGTTAATAGCCCAAAAAACATCTGAGGAAGGATCAACGCTCAGGCGAGAGCTCACTGAAACACACAGGTTTCTTTTACTGCTTCATTTCAAAAGTGACCAAAGTGACTCCAGATTTTCAATTGGGACATGCAGCTTTAAGTGTTTGTCTAGAGTGTGTGTGTGTGTGTGTGTGTGTGTGTGTGTGTGTGTGTGTGTGTGTGTGTGTGTGTGTGTGTGTGTGTATGCATTTAAACAATATGCTAATCTCCGGCGTGGAGTAGAGGGATTTGCTGTATAAAGGAGAGAGAGACGAGCATGCTTGTTAGCGATAGCCTGGCTGAAGATTCCTACACACACCCACCTCCCTGATCCACTTCCACGGGCCTTCCATTGTGTGTGTGTGTGTGTGTGTGTGTGTGTGTGTGTGTGTGTGTGTGTGTGTGTGTGTGTGTGTGTGTGTGTGTGTGTGTGTGTGTGTGTGTGTGAACAGGAGGATGATCTGTGTTGGCAGCCAGTGGTTGTGGACTCAGATTAAACGTTGAGAGGGATTCAGTGTCTGAGGGTATTTACAGATTCTCATTATCGCCTCAAAATATGACCGAACGAATGAAAAAAACGCTACAATCTGAAGGTAAAAAAGGTTAATGGGTTTTTTGCAGTGCATGCTGGGTAGGGGAGCCATTGAACATTATATGAAAAGATAACTTACTCAAAGTATTTATCTTTCAATCACAGTGAGGTTTCCTTTGTCTTTTGTTTCCCTTGTTGGAGCTGCAGTTTCTTTGAGTTACATATCTTCCTGCACTTGGCCATGAAGTATGAAAATACCTCCCTGTATGCGCAGACATACAGTGGAGTATCAAAGGACCGCACGTGGTGCTTTGCAGCCTTTGGAAAGTTTCTATAAGAATCTAATAAAGCTTTTCTCAGTCATAGAATTCCTTAACATTAACAATGCACTTGCTGCCGGGTCACCATATGTAGTTATATAGCGTTGGTGATTCAGCCGCAGTGAATGCAGACAAAGCATGCAGGCAAGTATGTGAACATTACCACTTAGTAAAGAACCATTGAGTAAACAAGTTATGGTGTCATTTTATAAAGAAATGACTTCTTCATCAGGTTGAATCCCAGCAAATTACTGCAAGAGAAAATAAGTAAAATAGTGTATTAAAATGTATGAACTGAAAGTTACAAAACCGAAGCATAAATGATGAGTTTTTAAGTCATATCGATGTATCCCTCTCTGATTTGATCCCTGTTATGACCAGCTGTGTGTTATAAAAGCAAAATGCCAGTGTACATGGTTAAATAAACATCGTCCAGTACAGAAGTAGAAGCTGAAACTTTACACAATGCAGCCGCCGCCATGACAAACTTTCACTTGTTTTTACTTTAAGTAGACAACTTGCTCGCTGGAGAGGAGAAAGGGAAGGAGGGAGCGATGGCGAGGGATGTGGAAGGATGAGGATAAAAGCGAGGGTGGGTAGAGCGGTGCTGAAACACAACGGGAGCATCCATCCTTTAACCGGTGGGGAGTTATCGCCCGACGACAGAGCCTTTCCAAACGCTTTAAAAAGCACATTTGAAGATGTATTAGTGCATCCCTGAATCCACTTGCTGCCAATAGGGGGCTGCTTGCTGGGCTTTGTGCATGTCTCATATACGAGTGTGTGTGTGTGTGTGTGTGTGTGTGTGTGTGTGTGTGTGTGTGTGTGTGTGTGTGTGTGTGTGTGTGTGTGTGTGTGTGTGTGTGTGTGTGTGTGTGTGTGTGAGATTTTTTCTTCTCCAAATTCCCTTAGCGAGCGTTGCTAAGGTGCTTTGGGGATGGGATTAGCTGGAGGCTCATCACACATTCCATAACAGAAAGAAAAAGTACGGAGAGGAAGAGAGAGACGTAGAGAGGAGGAATTAAAGGAAGGAAGCAATAAGAGGTAGGGAGAGAGGGATGATAAAGACATGAAGGAAGGAAAGGAACAAGAAAGAGTGATGAACAAATAAAGGAAAGACTGGAAAAAGGAAGATATTAAGGAAATGAAAAGACACACGAAAGAGGAATGAAAGAGAAATGATGGATAGACTAGAAGGGAAATGGTAAGAAATGAAGTAAGGAAGGAAACGAGAAAGGGTTCAAAAGAAAGGAAAGAGAGATGAGAGTAATAATCGAAAGACTGGGAAAGAAAAGAAAGACGGAAAGAAATGAGAATGGAACGAAAGAAAACAGGTTTGAAGGAGGAAAGGAAATAGGAAAGAGAAATAAAAGGTGTCAAGCTTAATGCTCAAGGAGATGAAGGAGACGAGTGAGAAAAAGTGAAGAAGTAAAGCAAGATGGAAGGAAAGAAACTAGGGAGGGAAACATGTATGAAGAAGGGAAGAGAGAAAGCAAACAAAAGACGAGGCAGAGTAGAAGTGGAGAAGCTACGAGAAAAAGAGTGCAAGGAATAAAGAATAGAAAAGACAGGAGGAGACAAAAGAGGGAAGGATTGGAGGAGGAAGTAGAAGAAGTTATAATGGCAAAGAAAGTCAAAAGCAGTAGAGCGGAGAGAAGAGGTCGGAGGAAGGCAGGGTGAAGGAGGTGAGGAACCAGGGGAAGAAGGAGGAAATGTAGGAGGAAAGAGTAGGAAGGAAGAGGAGGGGAGGAAAGGAGTGATCTTGCTGACTGTTGCATCAGCTCCTTAACCGAGGGCCATATGATGAGAATAAGCTGCGTAACGCGGCGTGGAGGAGCTGCAGGAACCTGTCCAGGATCCACCTTGTTTGAAGTCCTTCGGAGCAGTCTGCTTCACGCCTCACTGCAGATTAAACACAGCTAATCTCCAAGATCCTGGTTTATTTTTGGTGTGATGTTTCTGCACCTCCTTCCTTCCCTGACATCACCTGTCAATCAAATGGTGTGGGCGGCGCTGTGACGTCTCTTTATTTATTTGTGGAGGGCACTGCTCAAGCTTCTTCCAACAAATGTGTTTTCATTTCCCTCCAGAACAATTATTACATCAAATCACTGTCGCAAACAAACATACAGTGTCTCCTGATAGAAAATAGGATGATAGAAAATACTCGCCGGCATCACATGGAGGAGTCAGCAAAGTGTGTATATCAAAGAGTATTGCTTTTAACTATGACCACAATCTTTCCCTGACCTCAACCATCGAAAACAAAAACACAACTAAGTCAAAAAGTCAAAGTCAGCTTTATTGTCAAAATGACTACATGTGTTATCCAGAAATCTCAAGATACCGTTTCCCGCAGTCCCACAGTGTTACACATATTCATAAAACAAAAAGGGCCGAGATAAACGGGGTATAGAATTTAAAATGTTAATAATATATTTCAAATGTTCAAAGTACTTTACACATTTGGAGATATTCCCTTCCTGGTGTCCTAGGATAGTGCGTTTATACTAGATTAGGACCAAAGACTCACAAATATAATGCATAAAAACAACAAAGATTTGACAACATAAGGTTTAAAATCTAACTACAGAATAAAGCTTGAGGTTTGACTGCCAAAAAAACCATCATTACCTCCTGCCCAGTGCACTTGGCAACAATGCAACACGCCAACTATTAGCTGTACAATAAGGGGCCTGACAAAAGCAGTAACAACTTTATTATAATAGAGACACATAACCAAGTACTCTTCCGTCACAAATGAGGAGATATTCCCTTCCTGGTGTCCTAGGATAGTGCGTTCACTATTAGGACCAATACATAAAAACAACAAAAACATGCTTCAACATGAGCTTCGTGTTAAACTACAGAATTAAGCTTGAGGTTTGAATGCCATCAACCCATCATTACCTCCTGCCCAGTGCACTTGAAACACGCTGTACAATAAGGGGCCTGACAAAAGCAGTAAAAGACACATTATGATAGAGACAGATACTTCACTAGCAACAAGTATAACACCACTTTTCCTCTGTTTGCAGAGACTGACTGGAAGCATTATTTAGGAAGCAAATGCATCTCCTTTTAAACCATCTTCAAATGTTTTGTCATCAAGAAAAACCAGAATCTTCATCAGACTGGTATAATGTAACAATTGCATTCATGAACATCTTGCTATGTATGGTCCACACAGTCAGATCTATTGATAAGTCTGTTTCACTGAACACACGACGACAGTGCAGAGATCCAGTGTGTGATGTGCAGCAGGGGACGAGGACCTGCTGCATACAGGAGGTGTGGTCTGTTAGCTCTCCTGTTACCTGGCCCTCCACTGACACCTGAGCCTCCTCTGTTGGGACAAATTGACAAAGTGAACCGGGCTGACAGGATGCCAGATTTCCCTCTCTGTCTATCTCCATCTCTCCTTTTTCTGTTAACCTATCGCTCACTTTCTCTGTATCTGATGACTCCGTTAAACAGCATCAACACAGACATTGACCTATGTATAATTAAGCATCTAAGAAATTGTGTTTTTTGTATCTTTTGGTTTAAAAGTTGAATTTAGGAATAAACATGTTTCTAAAACCTGTTTTATTTTTCTCTCTCCCTCCCTATGTCTCTCTTCCTCCCTCGGTCCGTCCGTTTAGGGTTTCCATGAGCTCATTATGTCCTATGAAAAGGGACAGGTAATGCAATCTGGCATGGCGTGGCACGACTGTGTGTGTGTTGATTACCTGAACAACAGTCAACAGAGTCTCTATTTCAGCCACTTATCTCGTCTAGAAATAATCATCTAATCAGGCGTGCACACACACACACACACACACACACACACACACACACACACGTAGCGTACAATAATGTGTGTGTGTGAGAGAGAGAGAGAGAACAGCTCTCTCTGCATACAGTGCACGCAAACCCACACACTTGGAGAGTAGGGCCAAAAATAGAGACTGTTAATGTATGAAAGAATATATTTGTGCCCCTCCTTTAATAAACAAGTCACTACAGTATCAACTTGATGGGCTCGGGCTGACTTGTCTCTATGAGGGAAACAGAGTCTGTTAGCCTTGCATTAAAAGCCTGCATTACATTCAAGGCATAAAAACAGCAAGTGATTCATATAATAAAATGTCCAGGTGTGTGTGTATGTCTCTCCAACGTAATGCTCAATTGACAGGTGCCTATGATATTAAAAATCACATATTGAACCGCCGTAAACACACGACAGCTAGAGACCGGAAAATAGATCAATCGCGGCGATAGGAGAGAGAGGAAAAAGCAAAGAATAGAACGGGAGGAAGAGGGAGGGGGGCGATCGACTGTAGCTCTGACCTCTCGGCACACACAAAGCCCCCCCTCTATCCACAAAAAAATAAATAAAAAAAGACCCAGAGCCCTCCACCGGCAGGGCTTTTTACTGTATCAATTGCCCCCCCGCTCCTGCGCCCTCTCAGCGACCCACCCCACATGGCTGGACAGCCGATAAGTTGGAGCTGAGGACTAAAAGCCCCCGCAGGGCGAGCGACAAAAGCCTCCAGCCAAGGAAAGAAAAGTGCTCTCTCTCTCTCCGCTCGCTCACTTTCTTCCACACTAACTCTCTCCCCGCGCTGTAGGGACACATTATGGAAGTCATTATTCTGGTCCTACAAGTTGCCACAGAAGCTTTGGGGCTCTGACCTGGCCGTGAGTGTGTGTGTGTGTGTGTGTGTGTGTGTGTGTGTGTGTGTGTGTGTGTGTGTGTGTGTGTGTGTGTGTGTGTGTGTGTGTGTGTGTGTGTGTGTGTCCTGCAGGATGTCTTCAAGCCCCACAGAGTGTGAGATGAGGAGAATTATGAGTAATTTTTTCCACACTGAGAAGCTATGTCACACATTTTACATTTCTACTGGATACTTTGATATGCACACATACATACATACACACACACCCACCCACCCACCCACCCACCCACCCACCCACACACACACACACACACACACACACACACACACACACACACACACACACACACACACACACACACACACACACACACACACACACACACACACACACACACAACACACACACACACACACACACACACACACACACACACACACACACACACACACACACACACACACACCACGGTCAATTCAACAACACAAATGACAACACTGTGTAAAACACGCTTTGGGGATACATCAATGCAACAAGTGTTACTACAACACATCAAATATTTCTTCCCGCTTCTTCCATGCATCCCGTTCAATACTTCAACATCATCTGATCCATCTATAAAAGGGAGAAGACCAGAGAAAGAGACAACAACAGAGACTTCTGAAACCACAGCTGCAGCAAGATCCACATTTACATTTACAAAAAAAACACTGGTTCTTCCATCCATGTGTCACCTATTTACAACCCTCTTCAATATCTCTCTACTAGCTCTTCATAGCTCAAAAGTTTCCTCTAACATTAAAGTAGACAGCACTTAAAGAAAGAGCGAGCCTTACAACCTTAGAAGGCATTTTCAAAGCATTGTTATTTGACTTTTGATGACATAAACTCAGCTTTATGTGTCTACTAATGGGTGCAGCTGAAGTCTACATATGTCAAGTGTGTGATGAGGACAGTGGTAAAAGCAAAGTAAAGGTGGTGTGCAGAGGCTGTATTAAAGATATTTGATTACAAATGATAGCACAGTACACTGCTGCAGTGAGAACAGGTAAGGTTTATGGGGTCAGGTTATCTTTGTGTTGGTTCCTGCAGACTGCAGCTGGAAGGAAAGCTATTCTCCCTTTGCCAAAATATCAGTTTCACCACCAGTATAAACCCCAGTCAGTGCAAATTAACGGGCAGCATTAGCCATCAATCATTTCCTGAATTTGACGAGGAAATCACGGTGCCATAATGCAAGGTGTGCGTCTATACAGAGGACTGATTCAGATGTCTTGAAGAGTGATGTTCTAACTCTGTAAAGGACTGGCTTTGCGGTAATAAAATGTGAGGCAGCCCCAATTACAGCCGCCTAATCTAAATGTTACAGCCAGGTGAGGTTGGCACGCAGCTTCAGATCCAAACTGCATGGGCGAGCAGGGCATCTGGTTATAAGTTAGAGACGAGTGATGTTATTTAGCTTGTCTGGGCTGATTTCTCTGCAAAACTGGAGTAACTATCACTGCCTAAATACACACTAAGTCTACCTCTGCAGCATTTGTACAAGTTCCTCTAAGTGTCTTTCGAGGAAATATTTTTGTTAGGAGATCTCATCAAAAAACTATTCGTCTGGGACAAAAATCAGCATCAGTAGGACTGGATTACAAACTCAATCATCTTCATCACTTATGCTGTTTTTGTCATGTTAAGAGTTTTCTATCAGCCACTCTCTTCCTCGTGATCACTGGCACCTTATTGTCATCCTCCTCATCGTCCCTGCTGTTGACCTCTTCATCACTTTCCTCTTTAAAGCCTTTGATTTCTCTCGACCTCTTGTCACTTTTAAGCCAGTGTCTGGAGAGCGCCTGTAGCTTTTAGGCCGAGCGACTGATGGTTAGAGAGAAAAGGGGATACAAAGGAGGAGAAAGAGGGGAATCAGGATGAAGGCAGGCTGTAAGAGGAGCCACGCAGCAGGAGGGCTGTTTACTGTCACCGAGGGAGGAAGAGAGAGAGGTGGGAGGGGGTGAGACGGAGGGGATATGGACAACGAGAGGAAAAGAGGGAAGATTAGGGGAGGATGAATGAAAAGAGAGGTACTATACACTGACTGAAAACGTTTCTTTAGGCTCAGAAAGTCCTTCTATAGTGCACAGCAACAAGGAAACATGTGACTTCTTCAAATCAGTCTGATATGCAAGCTGATAGAAAACACATGAGGCTGTGGCTTAGTGGGTAGTGTGCTGGACTTCGAATCAGGGGATAGCAGGTTCGAGTCCCACTGCAGAGCATGTCATTGAGTCCCTGGGCAAGACACTTCACCCCAAATTGCTCCTGTGGGGATTGTCCACAGTACTAAATGTATGTAAGTTGCTTTGGATAAAAGCGTCTATCAAATGACATGTAATGTAGAAAATGCATAACGCACTGCTTACTTTAATCGCTTTTTGAGGTTTTCCAGTTGCCATGACTGCAATAAATACCTGTCTCCTGTACACCTACAACTAAATCAAAACTAGATGTAAACAGGTCAATTGAAGCACTTCAGTTAAGTAAGTGATAATGCACGACAAGGTGTTCCAATATCAGAACATACAGTGGGGCAAAAAAGTATTTAGTCAGCCACCAATTGTGCAAGTTCTCCCACTTAAAAAGATGAGAGAGGCCTGTAATCTTCATCCTAGGTACACTTCAACTATGAGAGACAGAATGGGGGGAAAGAATCCAGGAAATCACATTGTAGGATTTTTAATGAATTAATTGGTAAATTCCTCGGTAAAATAAGTATTTGGTCACCTACAAACAAACAAGATTTCTGGCTCTCACAGACCTGTAACTTCTTCTTTAAGAGCCTCCTCTGTCCTCCACTTGTTAACTGTATTAATGGCACCTGTTTGAACTCGTTATCAGTATAAAGACACCTGTCCACAACCTCAAACAGTCACACTCCAAACTCCACTATGGCCAAGACCAAAGAGCAAGGACACCAGAAACAAAATTGTAGACAAAAATCCCAGAACCACACGGGGGGACCGAGTCAATGACCTGCAGAGAGCTGGGACCAAAGTAACAAAGGCTACCATCAGTAACACACTACGCCGCCAGGGACTCAAATCCTGCAGTGCCAGACGTGTCCCCCTGCTTAAGCCAGTACATGTCCAGGCCCGTCTGAAGTTTGCTAGAGCATTTAGATGATCCAGAAGAGGATTGGGAGAATGTCATATGGTCAGATGAAACCAAAATAGAACTTTTTGGTAAAAACTCAACTAGACGTGTTTGGAGGAGAAAGAATGCGGAGTTGCATCCAAAGAACACCTACTGTGAAACATGGGGGTGGAAACATCATGCTTTGGGGCTGTTTTTCTGCAAAGGGACCAGGACGACTGATCCGTGTAAAGGAAAGAATGAATGGGGCCATGTATCGTGAGATTTTGAGTGACAACCTCCTTCCATCAGCAAGGGCATTGAAGATGAAACGTGGCTGGGTCTTTCAGCATGACAATGATCCCAAACACACCGCCCGGGCAACGAAGGAGTGGCTTCGTAAGAAGCATTTCAAGGTCCTGGAGTGGCCTAGCCAGTCTCCAGGAGTGGAGTGCACCAGCTGGGCGTAAACTGGGCGTAAATCTACGTCTGACGTAGAACCGAAGGTTAAGACCAAACTAAAGTTATGACTAGTGCACCACTTAGACTTAAGCCCTGTATGCGTTGCGCCCGGGTGTAACTTTTACGCCTAGTATGGAGCAGGCGTAAATCGGAAAGACAGACTAGTATCCATAGTAACGTAAAACAGGCAAGAAGGATATTAACGATGGCAGGGCGTCTTGTTTACATGTTTAACAATGAAAGGGCATTAAGAAGAGAAAGAATCTATTCAGACAGTGAACTGATAGAGAGGTTTCGTTTCGGCAGACAAGCCCTTTTTGATTTAATCGAGGAGATCTCCCCTCAACTCCAGCACGGATCAGATCGAAACGCTGCGCTCTCCCCAACCTTGCAGGTGCTGATTGCGCTCAGATTCAGAATTGTTTTGTGTTCCGCTCTCAATTTGACGGTCTCCACCTCCACACGAACGATTTCTTTCTCCGTCAGTTCCCGCTGTAGCTCTGACAAATCCCTCTTTCTCTTTCGGGGTGTGGCCATTTGGGATTCCCCTTGAGTCATCGCTGACGCTGTGGGTGTGGGAATTCCCTCTTCTCTGCGGTCCTCTGAGTCTGTAAAATGGTAAAATGGCGTTGCTTGGCAACAATTACTGTTTCGCGTGTATTCACGTGGACGCGCATTTTAAGACCAGGCGCAGCTACGCCCGAGACTAGTCAGGCTTGGTGCACTCGGTGTAAATTCGAATCACTAAGTCGGACGTAGCTAAGCCCGACGTTAGAATTAAGCCCTACTTTTTTACGCCCAGCTGGTGCACTCCACTCCTGATCTCAACCCCATAGAAAATCTTTGGAGGGAGTTGAAAGTCCGTGTTGCCCAGCGACAGCCCCAAAACATCACTGCTGTAGAGGAGATCTGCATGGAGGAATGGGCCAATACCATCAACAGTGTGTGAAAACCTTGTGAAGACTTACAGAAAACGTTTGACCTCTGTCATTGCCAACAAAGGGTATATAACAAAGTACTGAGATGAACTTTTGTTATTGACCAAATACTTATTTTCCACCATAATGTGCAAATAAATTCTTTAAAAATCAGACAATGTGATTTTCTGGATTTTTTTTCTCATTTTGTCTCTCATAGTTGAGGTATAGCTAGGATGAAAATTACAGGCCTCTCTCATCTTTTTAAGTGGGAGAACTTGCACAATTGGTGGCTGACTAAATACTTGCCCTACTCTATTAAACACGTTGTAGGTAGAAAACGTTATGACGCGTTTCCTCCACACAGTCCATTACTCAGCCATGTAACTAGTGAGAAACTGTAGGCTTAAAAAAACACACATATTGTGGGAGTGTGATATTTGCTTACTGAGCATTTATCCATGAAGTGACAAATCAAATATTGTGCCTTCACATTTCAGACTCCAGAGACAAAAAGCAAAAACAACACTTTGGTGATGAGCACATTTACTGGTCTGTATCTGGATCATTTGTGTGCTGTAAGGAAATGTCTCTATGATGAATCTCTCACACAAACACACACACAGACACACAGACACACACACACACACACACACACACACACACACAGATTGAGTGTGTCTTCCAGACGCTGTTGGGAACATTCACACACTGACACTAATGTATGCTGCTGCTTTGAAGATAGCTGAGCAATAGAGCAGGAGGGAGACAGAAAGAGAAAGGAGACTGGTGAGGGTCTTACAGTGCGTTCTATAAATCAATAACAAAAAGACACATGTATTCAGACATGTTTAGCAGTAGCTTCTCAGTTCAAATAACTTCAACTCCATGATGAAGACATCTCAAATTCAACATTCAACAGTTTATACTTGTGTTGAACTGATGCTAATCATTTTAAATGCACACATGGTGATGCTATAAGAGTGTATCTTTCCAGTTCTGTCTGCAGCCCTATTCTTTCCCCACTTCTGGAAAACTCCACACTGCCACTAATTATGAAGCCAGAGCTACATGAGAGTGGTGTCAGTGTCTGATATAACACTCTGCTGCTTCTGAAAAGATGCTCTTGGGAAAGGTGCTTTTAGTAAACACTTCAGAGGCTCTCAAAACAAAATTACCATACCATAGATTAAAGAGTGCTTCCTACTTGTACGTACCAACACTTTTAGATTGTTATCAGATGACAGGGCCCTGCACTGTACCCAGACCTCACTTCTTCTCCACACACACACACACACACACACACACACACACACACACACACACACACACACACACACACACACACACACACACACACACACACACACACACACACACACACACACACACACACACACACACACACACACACACACACACATACCTGTCGAGCTCCTGCAGCTCTTTACCTGCCGCTGGGATCGGCTCCAACAACTGTCAATTATCCGAAAGCCAATCCCACAAGCGATTGACAAGCCAGTAGAGCCAGGGATCGAGTTCAGTCTCTTGGGGATCTGTGTGTGTGTGTGTGTGTGTGTGTGTGTGTGTGTGTGTGTGTGTGTGTGTGTGTGTGTGTGTGTGTGTGTGTGTGTGTGTGTGGAATCAACCAGCGACACTACTAAGCTCTGACTTCAAGCAGCTCAGGTTGACGAGAAGTTGATGGGCTGATAAAACCTTCAAGTGTGTGTGTGTGTGTGTGTGTGTGTGTGTGTGTGTGTGTGTGTGTGTGTGTGTGTGTGTGTGTGATATAGGCCTTGTTGTCTGAAGACCATGGGAACACATGGACACCGCTAATCCTTTAACTACCATCGAGAGAAACCACATAAAACACACACACAAGAAGTCTGTAAGCCTTCATTTAGCGTCTGTTACTCGGTAAAGCCATGGGAATAGCTCTAAGACTTCCGGCATCAACAACATTTTCCTCAAAAAGACTAAAAACAGAACCATGAGCGAATGAAGTTAAATGATAACGTCCTAAAAGCAACAGCAACCACTGAAGAAGTATGGAGATGGTACAGTATGCTACAAAAAGTCTTTGTTTGTGGTGATTTCTGTAGCATTCAAAACAAATTCAGAAAAGGTCTAACTGAAACTGAAGTAGCCTCAATATAAGTCCAGTACATACTGTAACCACGTTTTGTTACAGTTGCAGAGGAGGATGTTATTATGTTTAACCTGGGACATGGATCAATTACAACAAAGCAGAGAAACGCCTGACTACAGTGTCAATAACAACCACGTAAAGATCGGACCACGTCCAAAAACACAAGGAATATAAATGCTATTATTCAGCCGAAAGTCCTTTTACAAACTTCAACATTTCAATTACATTTGCATTGCGGATGAGAACAACGTTAACCTGAGGAAAGATTCAAGGATCTTAACCTCATCTCACAACTCAGGTGTGTGTGAAGGGCGTGGGGCCGTATCAATGTCCTGCATTTACCCTTGTAATTATTCACCTTTATTGTGTCCGTAACAAAGGCCTATCAATCCGAACCTGAGGCTATATGTGTGTGTGTGTGTGTGTGTGTGTGTGTGTGTGTGTGGTGTGTGTGTGTGTGTGTGTGTGTGTGTGTGTGTGTGTGTGTGTGTGTGTGTGTGTGTGTGTGTGTGTGTGTGTGTGTGTGTGTGTGTGTGTGTGTGTGTGTGGTCTAGCATTACTATACTTGTGGGGATCTAAATCTGTTTACAGTCACGTGTGGGGACTCGCCTCCCTTATGGGGACAAATTGGAGGTCCCCATAAGGGGAATCATTAATTTTAGGGTGAAGACTTGGTTAGGTTGTAGTCAATGTAATGTCCCCTGATGTCAGATCTACTTCATATAGTAAACAAATCTCTTCACTCAGGTATTTTTCCACAGGCCCTGAAAACTGCAGTCATTAAACCGCTCTTAAAAAAGAATAATCTAGATGCTTCAGTAATGAACAATTACAGGCCCATATCAAACCTGCCGTTTCTAGGTAAAATCATTGAAAAAGTTGTTTTTCAACGGTTGAGTAATTTCTTGCATTTAAATAACTGTTTCGATGTGTTCCAGTCAGGCTTTCGTCCAAACCACAGCACTGAGACTGCTCTTGTAAAGGTCTTTAATGACATCCACTTAAACACAGACAGTGGCAGAACTTCAGTGTTAGTATTATTAGATCTCAGTGCTGCGTTTGACACTGTTGACCACAGCATATTACTAGACCGACTGGAAAACTGGGTGGGACTTTCGGAAACAGTTCTGAATTGGTTTGAATCCTACTTAAAGGACAGAAACAACTTTGTTTCTATAGGTAAATACACATCTGAGTTGACAAATATGACATGTGGGGTTCCTCAAGGCTCCATCTTGGGGCCTCTTCTCTTTAACATCTACATGCTACCACTGGCTCAGATAATGAAGAACAACAAAATAAGTTACCATAGCTATGCAGATGACACACATTTACGTAACAATTTCACCAGGAGACTATGCTCCAATTCAAACACTGAGTAAGTGCATTGAACAATCAATGACTGGATGTGTCAGAACTTTCTCCAATTAAACAAAGATAAAACTGAGGTAATGGTTTTTGGAGCCAAGTCAGAAGGTATAAAAGTTAGCGCTGAGCTTCAGTGTGCAATGTTCAAAACAACAGATAAAGCCAGAAATCTAGGTGTAGTCATGGACTCTGACCTGAGTTTCAACAGTCACATTAAAACAGTTACTAAATCAGCCTACTATCACCTAAAGAATATATCTAGGATTAAAAGACTAATGTCACAGCAGGATTTGGAAAAACTTGTCCATGCTTTTATCTTCAGTAGACTGGACTACTGCAATGGTGTCTTCACAGGTCTCACTAAAAAATCTATTAGAAAGCTGCAGCTAATTCAGAACGCCGCTGCTCGAGTCCTCACTAACACTAAGAAAGTGGATCACTCCTGTTCTGAAGTCTTTACACTGGCTTCCTGTGTGTCAAAGAATATATTTCAAAATACTGATGCTGGTTTATAAAGCACTGAATGGTTTAGGCCCCAAAATACATTTCTGACCTCCTGCTAAATGATGAACCATCCAGATCTCTCAGGTCTTCAGGGACTGGTCAGCTTTCTGTCCCCAGAGTCAGAACTAAACATGGAGAAGCAGCGTTCAGTTATTATGCTCCAAATATCTGGAACAAACTCCCAGAAACCTGCAGGTCCGCTGCAACTCTGACTACTTTTAAATCCAGGCTGAAGACTTTTCTTTTTGTCGCTGCTTTTAATTGAACTATTTATATCTTAGACTGCACTGTAACTTTTATCCATGTATTTTTTGTTTTAATGTTTATTTTATTAGCTTTTCTTTTTAATGACTGATTTTAAATGCCATTTTCTTAATGTCTTTCATTTTTTGTAAAGCACTTTGAATTGCCTTGTGTTGAAAAGTGCTATATAAATAAACTTGCCTTGCCTTGCCTTGAAGTGATGTATACATGGTATGTGTGTGTGTGTGTGTGTGTGTGTGTGTGTGTGTGTGTGTGTGTGTGTGTTTCTGACGCAAAACCTGAATGAAAGCAGAATTAAAGAAGCATCTTTTAACTCCTATCAGATGAATTTCAGGAGTTTATTAAACCACAAACAAGAAACATGCTTGTCTCTGCTCCCTTGCTCAAAACTAGCTTGTGTGCATCTCCTTGGAGTTGAAAGTTTACTGAGTTGTGACAACATGTCTCGGGTATAATAACCCTGCAAGTTTAACTACTTCACAGAACATTATATATATGTTATAACCTTGAGCATCAGTGAACAATAACACCAGATAAAGAGGAGACAATGTTGGAGTATATGGAAACACATGAAATGCTTCAAGTAAACATATTTATTGCCAAGTGGTCAAGAAGTTTTACAATAACAAAGTGGATGGAACCCATTACCTCTACATATCAACCTTTTGTTGAAACTCCACAATCCTTGAAAACTCCCAGAGGTTATAAAACGTCATCAAGTACCACAGATCCAATCCCAGACACGGCCTATTGTCGACAGCATCGCTCTCAGAAGCATCCAAGGTTGGAGCAGAAGAAAACACAGAGCTGTGGAGAGGCAGCGAGACGAGAAGGAGAGGACATGAGGAAGAAAGAAAGACGAGGATGAATGCTAACACAATTAATACAGTTTTCCAAGGCTGCTCAGATTGGATCAATTCAGCAACGACTGAGGACTGTGAAGAGAGGTGAACATGTTCGATGGTGTGTGTGTGTGCGTGTGTGTGTGTGTGTGTGTGTGTGTGTGTGTGTGTGTGTGTGTGTGTGTGTGTGTGTGTGTGTGTGTGTGTGTGTGTGTGTGAGAGAGTGTAGGAGTTTGAATTCAGTCAGTGAGCTCTTTGTTTTCAAGTGAACTCGGTTAAATGGAAGTACGAGGAACACAATGAATCCTCGGTCCAACCGTATTGTTCTCACACAAGGTTAGCTACTGTAACACTAACACATTACCTAAGGCAGCAGACAGACAGATATGAAGATCCTCTTTTCTCCCGCTGAGCATATTTGCTTACTTTCTATCTCCTGCACTGTATTATTTTTCACATCTGATATAGGCTTAGACTGTCGGGGGGGGGACCTTACTTCTTCCTTCTCTCTGTCTGTACCTGTGTACTCTCATGTTCCGATTAACCCAGTTTCCCCAAATGTCTTTCTTTTTGGTGTCTATATACGCCGGGATCCGGAGACATGGATGATCCTGTTGCTGTGGTCCTGAGTCCTGGATCGCGAGCCCTGGATCTTGAGTCGTGGCTGTGGTCCTGGATCATAAGTCCTGGATGGATATCCTTGTGGATTCATCTTCCTATTAAGACACACATGCATTTCCAAACATTTGGACTACCTATGTTGCAAATGTATTATCTTTTCAATTTACACACGGCATCTATTGCACATCTGTCCGTCCTGGGAGAGGGATCCCTCCTCTGTTGCTCTCCCTGAGGTTTCTCCCATGTTCCCTTTAAACTGTGGGGTTTTTCCTTTTCTGGAAGTTTTTCCTTGTACGATGTGAGGGTCTAAGGACAGAGGGTCTAAGGACAGAGGGTCTAAGGACAGAGGGTCTAAGGACAGAGGGTCTAAGGACAGAGGGTCTAAGGACAGAGGGTGTCGTATTGTCATACTGATATTCTGTACAAACTGTGAAGTCCACTGAGACAAATGTAACATTTGTCATATTGGGCTATATAAATAAACATTGATTGATTGATTGATTGATTGATTATGTGTTGCCTCAACCTGTATTACACACAGGCCATTTGATTCGATGGGCATTTCTCACACTCATCTCACATGTAATAGACTAAATGATGAATCAGTTCATTCAAACCTTAACAGGCAGATGAATACACATCATGGATGAACAAGGACGAGCCACCTGAAGAACAGCATAGGTGCTTCTGGCTCTTCAGGAGTTTTCTGTTCAGGACACTACATATAGTTTCCTGAGAGCTGGACCCACTGGAGCTGCCATGAAGTGTCCAGCCTGCACATCCAGATGCAGAAGATGCATCATGCTGACAGGAAACTGCTTTATGTTTGGAGACAATGCTGAAACTCTAGTGCCCTTTCGGTTATGATCTAGTGACATACAGGACACTATATTTTGACTTCAACACTCTATTATATATATATTGTGTTCTTTGTCATATCTAAAGGGGAGGTTTTCTTTTTGAAGAGATTTTGTAAAGTGACATTGAGAGAGACCAATCAGAAAGAGACTCATCCCTTTCATTTATTCTGTGTGTGGGCGTGCGTGGGTGTGTGTGTGTGTGTGTGTCTGGGTGCACAATATACATTTTTCTAAACCAGTATGATTCAGACAGAGCTCCTCTTGAATTCATTGGAATTGCTTTCTTCTTTCTCTGGTTGACCTGGCCTAATTATCCATGTAATGATATAACCCTGGGGGGAAAGGGGATCTCCCTCTGTGTGACACACACACACACACACACACACACACACACACACCACACACACACACACACACACACACACACACACACACACACACACACACACACACCACACACACACCACACAACACACACACACACACACACACACACACACACACACACACACACACACACACACACACACACACACACACACACACACACACACACACAACACACACACACACACACACACACACACACACACCCACACACACACACACACACACAACACACACACACACCACACACACACACACACACACACACACACACACACACACACACAGCCTCCTCGTTCCCATAGAATACCAAAAAGCCCCTTGCTGAAAGAAGCGAAGACAGGGAATGAATTTCACTCGCTAATTAGACCGGACCCTGCCTCTTATTCACAACCTGGCCATGAGAACAGAATATTATAGAAAAGAAAAAGGTACAGTGTGTCCAAAAATCCTGACAACATGACAACGGGCACTTTAGGAAGTAAGATCACAAGTGTTTTCTCTTTAGTCTCTGCAGCTCTCTTGTCAAATATTTTTTTAATGCTGTTTTACATTTAGAAAAACCATCAGGGAAAGCATTTCACACAAACTGAATGATGTTTTTCTGTGTCTGCAGTTTGTGTGAAATTGAGGAAAAGACACTGTGACAGGAGAAGCATTCTGGCTCATTGTCAAATGGTGAAACATCTGAACACATTTAAATGACAGTGAAGCGGAAACACAGCAACACAAATGTTCTTAACTGGGTTTTCTAGAGATGCAGAGCTTCAGGTGAAATTCAACAACTGGATTTAACTGGTGAATTAAAATATTATCCAAGCATGTGGAAACAACTTATTTGAACCCTCTGCCGACAAATCACCAAGGTCTTAGGTGTGTACAGGCATAAGACTGTATAAACGGTATGAGTTTTAACCAGCACAGGTCATTGGCTACTGAGGATATGAACAAAGAGAGACAATTGGAAATAAGAAAGATTAACATGGCTGATAAGTATTTGCTTCTTTATGACCTGCACGAATAACATTAGTGATACTGATGCATCAACTTTAAAGCAGTTGATTTAAACTATAATTTCCCTTGTATAACTGCATACTAGTACACACGTTGTAATCTGTGTTTGCTCTAATTTTTGGCAACTGTTAGTATTTGCAGATATTAATGAGTAGAGGTTTCATCAGAAAAAGGAAGAGTCAGAGGAGACAGTTTCTAGTTTAAAAACAAACACAAAATATAATTCAGTGTCTAAATCACTGCTTATGAAAACATGCTAATGAGTTTATCTCTAACAGCGCTGTTTGGAAGAACAGCAGGAAAACGTCAGCTCTCTGCCACAGGCACTTGGCCTCCACTCAGCAGAGAGAAGAGGATACACATTAATCAGATTACTTTGTTTCTGCACTTGTAAGAGGAGACTGTCAGCAGTGGGATGCGAGACACCAACAACAAACCTCTGTTTAGGGACGGCTGAGGCCCCTTTAAAGCTCTGGGGCCGCTCTGGGGCCGTTCTGGGGCCACAACGGGGCCACAACGGGACCAAAAACGTACCTACCCCACCTTTAAGTAATAAAAAGACAAAGAAAGTGTATTTGACTCACATTAGAAGTCGGTTCTCCTTTATTCATGGGGATGTCCAGCTGCTTTGACGTCATTTTGTTCTTGACTGATGTCTTGCTCCTCTCTGACGGTCCTGTTGTTTCAGAATCAGAAGCAGAATGGGTTTTATTACCAAGGAATCTGAGGAAGTTTCTTTGGTGTAAATGCCACGTACAAAGACGCAGAAGAAGAATACGGTGTGTTTGTATAAAAAAGAAGGAGCAACAAATAGTACTATTATAAAAGATATCTTAAAAACTCTTATAAAGACTATTGTAAAAATAAATAAAGACAATATTTACACAAATGTGTCAGAAACTGAGTACAGTTAAATAGCTGTGAAGGTTTAAAAGTGTGGAGCAGATAAAAGATAAGATAGGACTTTAATATTATGGAAATTATAAGATACAATAAACACAGCAGTAAAATAATAAAAATAAGAATTATAAGAATTAGACTGTATACTAACAAATTAAACAACGACAGGAAACATAGACGGTCAAATAATGAATGTAAAAAGCTGTGCAGTGACAAGCAGCGTGTTAATAATGTAAAGTGGAAAATGTGCAAGTTAATATTGCACATTGTTATTAATACTGCACATGGTAGAAAGTAGAAAGTGTTTGTTATGATGATAATGCTATTTATATTGCACATAGTAGGAAAGACCTCCTGTGGCGTTCTGCGGTGGTCTCTGTCAAAGGGTTGTGCAGGATTTAAAGCATTAAAATACAAATATATTGTTCGCATATACAACATTCATATGTTTGTTTACAGAAGTATTTTTCCTCTTTAACCGTCATTAGCACGTTAGCTTCCAGCGTTACCTAGCTGACTTAACTGTACCTGAAAGCTAACAGCTGTTTCATTTAAATACCGTTGTTATGTTATTTACAGCATAGAAAGAGTGGGAAAGTCTAGGTAATGTACTTCTTACTTTGTTTTCCAGCGACGGTGCTGATCGCAGTGTGGTGTTGGTCTTACAGGGGAGCCTCTGATTGAGATGTTTTTTACTCAAACTAATCAAGGGCTGATGAGAAACACCTGGCACACTTTCCTCAGGTGCGCGTCATTAAGGCTGCAATACTCTATCTGACCACATCTACTATATAAAGACCAGGGGGGCGCTGTTTCACCCATTTTCACTCAGCATGTTAAGACGATATTGAAAATACATTAACAATAACATAAAATAAACATGAACTGTAAATAGGCCTATATATATCAAATGTATATTAATTCATATGATAGAATACAGCATTTTAAATATACAGAATAAGTTATAATACCCTATATTAGAGCAACCTACTATAAAATAATAAACCTAGGATACACATTGTAGAAGTGTTTTTACACAACAAAAAAAGGTTTGCATTATTGTTATTAGTTTCATTATCATAAATTAAATACACAGATCTGGGAACTAAATGGTACAGCATATACTGTTATATGTTAGATTTCTACAGTGTTGCATAAGATAACATATGTCTAGTATTTACAGTCGTACAGCTATGAAATCATCTGATCCATCACATTAGATAGAGAATTGAGCAGTGGCCTTGAGCAGACAATGTGTGTGCACACAGTGTAATGTTCATACTCCAGGTGACGCCTACAGCTCTTAAGCTTTCAGCTAACTAGAAGTCTTTAAGGCTCAGATTGTCTTGTATTGAGTTGAATTTGATTCTATTGTGTGTCAAGACAATGATGACAGTGACAATGAAGAGTGCTGGAGGGCAGATGGAGTAAAGTTTCTGCACAATTTCCCTCATTTAGAGAAGATAGAGGTGGAGAGAAGAAGACAAGGCCGATATATTGGCTCTAAAACATAGCATATTCAAATATATCTTACATTTTTACAAGATTGTGTCACTAAACACTATCAAATACAGTCAGAACTACCTGTGCATATATCCTAGATATATCACCCTTTAAAAGCCGGACCATGATAATGAGACAGTCCTTTGTACGGACAAAAGAGAAGCTCACAAAACCAAGAACAACAATGTGAACTGAGTCATAAACAATTGGCAAATAACAGCAATTTCACAGCTAATTCGTAGATTTCACGTGTGGACGCCTCCATCACCTCCCTCCGTTTAATGCTGTGAAAAGAGACACACGCTGACATTACAGACAAGTACAGTGTGTGTGTGTGTGTGTGTGTGTGTGTGTGTGTGTGTGTATGTGTGTGTGTGTGGGTCTTAGGTCTAACGATTTAAGTCTAGTCTGAGTGTAAGACCTACTGCTGGGAAAACACACACACTCTGTTGTTACTACAGGTGTCACTATAATTGCAGGTGAGATTTGATTGGTAATGAGATGCAATGCCATTATATAATAAAACAGCTCAGATGAAATCATGTATATATTACCTAAAAAACAGATTTTTGCACCTTCATTTTTTCTTCCACCTTCATCTCGCAACGGAAGACGATGTTGGGCGTTTAAAGGATTACTTTTGAATCTTGTATTTCTAGGAGTCACCTGTTGCTTATTGCAGGGTTAGATAAGTCTGAACATGATGGAAAATGAACTGATATGTATTTGGTGTCTTTGATTTGTTTGCCAGTCCCATTTCTGTCCCCATAGGGTTTTATAAAGTCTTCCATGTGTTGAGTAGTTCATATGATTGGGAGTTTGAATTCATCCTACATATCTGCTTACAGCCCTCACAAATATCTTAACAAAAAGAGGTTGTTAAGTACTTGGTTACACCTTGAATTTCACCTCCCACCTCTCTAGATTCTATGCTAAGTTAATATGGTTAAATTAAAGGTAAATACATTGCATATTTATAGTCTAAGTTTTTAGTGGCATTTGATGAAACAGCAGGTAAAACATTAAGACTCAGGTCGTTCTGCTCTTGCTTTGAAAAATGGTTCAATGAGTCATTGCAATTAAGCTACAGAAAACAGGTTTGGGAGGTAAAATAGGTCACTTTTAAAACATTTCTTCTGCTTTCCCAGATTTCACCTCTGACAGTGTTGCCCTAGATATTTCTGCATCCTTGTCAGACACACTTTCAGGTCTCACGGCTGCCAGCGAGGAGGAGGAGGAGACGAGGAGATCAGCGCTGACGAGAAGTGAAAAGGATGAAGAAAATCCAATCGATCCAGAAACCTCCATCATAATCTTGTTGACGTCCTCAGATGGTGCAGACAGCAGCCCTGGAGCCACTTTAGAGAACACATTCAATCCCAAAACTGCTTTTTGTATTTATTTAAAAAGGCCTCAGAAAGGTGCAACACATTTGAAATACTCTACTGCATCCCTGTGGCTGATGCATGAAGTGCAGAAGGAAAGAAATCACATTATTTCAGGTTTTTATTCTTCCACTTCTGGCTTTTATTTCCAAGCAAATGTACAGTTGATTGCCATTGAAAGCTACAGAAAGGTTGGCAAAAAATCCACAAGTAAATCTTGATATGACTCTGTTAAAAACTGTATATAAAAAGACCCCAAAACTGTACATCAATGAACACAACTACATGTATATTATATATACTGTATCTGAGCATACAGTGCTTTATAGATATTGATGGTTATGAGAAATATAATACATCGTAAAAGAGGAAATAACATTCTGTTCGAAGGCTGTCAGTTCAGGTCTAGTTGAAAGAGTTAGGACAAGAGCGATCTGTACATGAAATCCATAATCATGGCTTTTTTTCTACAGCAAAGTGTCAATCATCAGATAGATTCAGTGCGGGTGTATCTGAGCTACATACATCTCCAGTGTTGTTTGGTTGTTCCAATACTCCTCTAAATAAATAGGACACACATCAAATACTGTACTCAGGATGTAAAAAAACATAATCTCTAACATATATACAAATTGCATTTAAGTAAATGTGGGTATAGTTGTCATTCATTCATTTATTCATTTGGATTCAACAGTTTTTAACAACTATTGGAGATACAGGAAGTACCTGACTATCTCTTGGGAAGATTACGTGTGTTTTTGTATTTGGTTAAAAGGGACAAATTAGATATGCAAATTAGGTCACATTTATCAAATAATCTGACAGTGAACTAAACCATTTGAATGACTGTTTTACATAAATATCGATGTTTGTAGTACTCAGAGAGGCTAAATTGAAAGGAAACATGTCGACCAAATGTCAGTTTGTAACATTAATATCTTTCCAGTGTGTGACCACCACTTTTAACGAGGTACAGGGGAATTTTAAACATTACACATAATAGAAAACAACAAAAAGAACCTCTCAGAGACAGGTGCCCTCCTGGATATGTATAAAACATTTGGAATAAAAACCATAAAAAACAGATATTTTGGTGCAAGAAGTACTGAACATTCACCATGTATCTCTTGTGTTACTTCAGTGCTGCGTTTGTTCTGAATAAGTCGTATTGGACAGTAACCTCTGTAAATCTGTGTTTACATTCAGCTTTTTCCCTCACTTATCCATTCTCGCAGTCATGCATCCACACGCCTGTCATCAGCGGTGATTTTGTACGCCCGATCGCTTATGAATCCTAAATTAACCTTAATGCCAGCTAAGACAGTTCAGCAGAGACAGAGAAACTACCACAAGGCACCTACAGTAAAGCAGCTAAAGGTATCTGGAGCAGCGACAAGGCTTTGGTTCGTATTATTCCAATAAAGAAAGCATGATTTCTACACTGTCTCACATTGATAGATGCATGGACGGATGGTGGAGAGGAGGATGATGATCAGACGGATGGAGGCGGCGCTCACAGAGGTAGGAAAACTTCCACTTCAGCGTCACTTCACCTCAGGGAGAATGAGAAAGACTGGAAGAGAGACAGCTACAAAGACAGGCAGGAAAGTGTGAGACAGATCTGAAAAGGCCTTTTTTAAGATGGATATTAGACTTTAACACCATCATAAGGCCTTTAGGAGCATCAACACTGAGCTATTT
Source organism: Gymnodraco acuticeps (assembly GCF_902827175.1). Lineage (NCBI taxonomy): Eukaryota > Metazoa > Chordata > Actinopteri > Perciformes > Bathydraconidae > Gymnodraco > Gymnodraco acuticeps. The sequence continues at coordinate 473,735 of NW_022990152.1, forward strand.
CATGCTGTAAACTGAGAATACTTAATGAATGGGTCTGATGTCTCACTTTAAACAGAGTTGTTTCCAGGCTTCATGCTAAGCTTAGCTTACCGTCTCCTATCAACAAATGGCTGCCTGGCAAATCAGCGAATCTCAGAAAAACTGCATTTCAATTTAAGGCATCAAGTATTTTAGGGCACTTGATAAAATCCTTTTGTTCGTGTTGTTTTTATCTCAACAAGGACACGCACATTTGATCCTTTTTAAAAGGTGCTTTAACACAAGTTAAATAGCTCTCAAATCTTGACCACTGACATGGACCCCAAATGTGCTTCTAAAGGATATCGTCTTTGGTAAAAGGTCATGTGGTATTTACAAAGTGACATTAAGGCATTTAAAGCAGCGGGGGAAGCTAACATACAGTATAGCCATTTCTACTATTTTCTAAGCCATTAGAACAACTTAGATCAGTCTCTGTATATAGCATATTACGTACATGAAGAAGGTCTACAGGTAAAGTGCTTTAAAGACAATAAGACAATAGGGGATTCTGCAGAGATTAATGCAACACACACTAAAACACTGCTAGCTATCTTTCTAGCACACACACCTGATCCACAAATGAATCTAGTCTACCTACAGGTGAAAGCTCAAGTGTTGGATGTGCAGCTAAAGTAGGTCTTATTTCCAAAAATAAGGATGAATTAGAAAAATAAAACACACTCAGATCCATATATCCAACACCTGGGCTTTACCGCCCCACTATACTCTTTCTTACAAGGTTGTAGAGAGTCCTAGGGAGTGTTTCGGGATAACATGTTTGCACACAGGCAACACCAGTTAGTCCTGAAAAGAGGCAGAGATGGTGGGAGTGAAGAAAAAGAAAAGGTTTGGTCAGAGAAAGCTCAAGCCAGCTTCAGCAGCAGCACAATCACAATTATTTTTAAAAAGTCATATCAATCCTTTAAACGAAGTACACTTCAGCTGCCAGCTAGCAAAGGCAGGCAGACTTAAAGGGCCAGTGCACATATTTCCAGTGACGTAAGAAATGTGTGTGTTGTGACATCGATACGCTGAGCCCTTTGCAAAATGTGGCGGCAAGCGAGTCCTTTAGGGGCCGTCCCATAATGCTTTGCTGCATACTTGGCTGAGCATTTGTGAAGGTCACTTTCATTGTAATCCCTTACAGATGGACTACAGATACCTGCGGTTAGCATCACAGCCAGGCATTTGACTCCAGTCACATAAATAAGTTAGTTAGTTACTTTTGGGTAACTCCAGTGGACCGATTTATTAAACTACTCCTTTGTTCAGTTCCACAAATAGATGCAATTGTATCTGATATGAGAGAATAAGAATAGTGAGACGCAAATAAATTAGACTGAGGTCTCTGGCCCCGCCCCCCCGCTGTAGGCGTGCTTCGAGTGGCCATCGGCGAATCGGAGTAGAGGGGTGAAGGTGCTGTAGTCTGGATGTTTCTGCCAGCGTGTGAACATGGTTTTCTTTCTAAAGGGTTCAGACCTTCGAGGGTTCCTCTGGTTGCCCGAGCCTCGCCGGTGGCCGCCTGCCTTGGACGGAGCGTGGAGAGACGCCAGGGGGGTGAACTCTGACAGGTGGCCCTCGTAGAGTTTGTCAGCGCTCTGTGGGAGAGTAAAGAGGGAGGAAGAGGAAGCAGAGAGAAGTTAAAAACAGAGACGAATACATGTGCTAAAAGGAGGAGACATTGTTATCCCAGCTGGCCAAATGTTTAACTGAAGATGCATTTGAGCACTTCTAGTTTGTCATTCATTCAAATACCTGAGTTTACATGAATTATTACCTGTATATCTTAGGTGATATAGTATCCAACTTTGTCATGCTCTTACATACTGATGAAGAACAGTAGCATTCTGTTGTTGCTATTATTCTTATGGGTGTCTCATAATCTCAAAAAGCCAAAACCACATTTATTTTAACTCTAGCAGATATTTTGGAAGAAGGATAATAAACTTAATCTAAGAAGGAGATAATGGCTGCAGGGCTTTTATCTACAGCAACAACCAAAACACACAACACCCTTTCATCTCTCAGTAACCTGATCCTGGAAACTGAGTCAGAATACAATTCAATTATTTACATAATTCAATAAATAAAGTATTGCATTGGCTTTAATCTAATCGGCCAGCTGTGACAATAACATCCTGTGCATGCTGCTTACACACGCCATGCAACCCCGGCAAATGAAGTACAAGAATATGTAAATGTATATATAAAAACACCATCAAAAAAACATGCAAATAGAAACATAACTTATAATAAACATGCATGAATGGGCAAGGATAAAAAGTGTCACTAGAGAGCGCCAGAGCTCCATGTGAAGACCCAACAGGATGCAAAGGTTTTATACAATACCTGAGAACCTCACACACACACACTCACAATACACCCCTGTGTTAGTCAGGTAAAACACACATCTGACACCACAGCAAAGTGAACCCCATCACTGCAGGATGTTAGCTTCACCCACCATTACCAACTCCTACCATTACACACTCTGCGTTACCGTGCTGCAGCGCTCTAGGCTTCTGTGAGCGCTATTCCATCTAGTAAGGAGTCTGAGCTGTGGTAGGTCAGGGTCCTCTCTGACTCTTTAATACCCCTCAAACGCTGTGGACACGCACACAACCATTCAAAGACATTAAGGACCTGCCATGTACATATTAAAACACACACAGTTTTACGAAAAAAATGGCATAGTAGTCTAGTTGCCAGCCTTGTGAACCCTGGACATGTTGAGTATCCTAAAGTTTCATGTTCGGAATGTATAGTAGGGGTCCCCAGTACACATTTCTCACATAAAACGTTGGTGCACTCACAATATGGCTCTATGTGCTTGCAAATAGACTACTACAGTTTATCCAGGCATGCAATCAGACAAGTGACTTCATGCAGAAACAGTGGCAGGGAGAAAAGGAACAGGATGAAAGAAAAAGAGGATTTGACACAAGTTAGCGACAGGAGGAAAGGCTGAGGGTCACCTAGGGTTAGAAACTGATTCTGCTGGAAGTCTGAGACAGCATAAAGATGGTGGAGGGCTCAGAGGCAAGGCAGCGACGCTTAGTCTGCTACGGGGTGAAGAGGAGGAGGAACAAGGAGGTAAGAGGGAGAGGGGAAGAAGAGTTAAAGCTCTGGAAATCAGTCACATGATCAATTATCTACAGAGAATGAACAGTTATAACGTGTGTTAAGGGAGAAGGACGTAATGTAGAGAAGGTTGTTTGAACCTCAAACAGGCAACACATTATTTGTACACATCCTGCAAAAGAAAGTGTTTTGAGTCTCCTTTGAAACTGTTCAGGTTTAGAAATAAAGGAGCACCTGCAAACACACACACACACAGACACACAGACACACACACACACACACACACACACACACACACACACACACACACACACACACACACACACACACACACACACACACACACACACACACACACACACACACACACACACACACTTACATCAAACAGAGTAGGGACGTAGCCGAAGCCAGCATACATCTGCCGAGTCATCAGTTAGACATTACACACACTTCTCAGAGGAGGCCTGTTATACATTCATCTATAAAGCTGGTTTTAGACTCAAAGAAGGGGGGGGGTCCTTCTTTGTACACAGCAGTAAATGCACACTCATCAGTGTGTATGCACCCACCTGTATGCATTCGGTGGTGGTCGGCCACAGCGCCCGGCAGATCACCTTCTTCAACACATCTGGCAGCAGGCTGGCCGTTATCAGGAGGATTATACTGAGCCAGGCCGGACCGCTGGACAACATCTGCATGAACACATAGTACATCCTCTGGTAGTTCAGGAAGGGCCTGCAGGAGAGGAGAGGAAACAAGAGAGGAGAGGAAACAAGAGAGGGGAGGAGAGGAGATAAAACAAGAGAGGAGAGGAGAGGAAACAAGAGAGGGAAGGAGAGGAGATGAAAATAATGGAAACAAGAGGAAAGGAGAAGAGATTAGAGGAGAGGAAACAAGAGAGGGAAGGAGAGGAGATGAAAATAATGGAAACAAGAGGAAAGGAGAAGAGATTAGAGGAGAGGAAACAAGAGAGGGAAGGAGAGGGAGATGAGTGGAAAATTACTGGAAACAATGAGGAAGAGAAGAAGAGATTAGAGGAGAGGGAAACAAGAAAGGAGAAGAGATGAGAGAATACAAGAGAGGAGAGGAAAGGAGGCACCACAAATAAAACAAATAGTTATTTAATTATCTTTTGAGGTTTCAGGCTTTTACAAACAAATCATGCATTTAGCAACATAGGACATGCACTCCAAAACATCTCATGTGTTGCCTTATTCCCTTTAGAAAGATCTTTCATGAATTTTATGTAGATGTATTTATTTAGGGGAATATGTACAAATATAGCGATGACATCTCCTATTCTAAATCTCTCTTCCTCTATCATCGTCTTCTGTAAACATACATAACATTTCTTAAAAGTTTAAATGATATTAATACAAATATATAAGTTCAAAGCCCTATCCCGATGATTCCTCCCCACAGCAGAGAGAAGACCACAAAGAAGACCAGCGAGCCCCAGATGACAAAATGGTTGATCCACGTCCAGTAATGAGTATCCAGAGCCAACTGCAGGAGAGGAGAGGGAGACATCGAGCTGTCAGACCGAAGCTCACTCTAAAGCAGTGCTTCTCAAAGTGTGTGCGCCCCCTAGTGGTCCGTGAGTATATTGGTAACATTTCACATTTGAAATAAATACATTTAAGTTTTCCGCACTCTCGCGGGAATATCTCCGCAATGGAGCGAGCTTAAGTTTCGATTGCATGATATAGCCCAGCGCAACACCTTCGTCACACATGCTGCCACTTGTTTGTACCATTTTGAGGCGATTTGTAATCTGTTCTAGAAAAACGATGTGTTTTTTGATATTTGTGGAGTTAGGTGGTCCGTGAGTGTTTTTGTATTGGTTAAGTGGTCCTTGGTATGAAAAACCAGGAGGCTAATCCGGCCTGGCTGCTTGTGTGAGTGAGTGAGTGAGTGAGTGAGTGAGTGAGTGAGTGAGTGAGTGAGTGAGTGAGTGAGTGAGTGAATGAGTGAGTGAGTGAGTGAGTGAGTGAGTGTGTGTGTGTGGCCTAGCATTACTATACTTGTGGGGACCTAAATCTGTTTACACAGTCACGTGTGGGGACTGGCCTCCCTTATGGAGACAAATTGGAGGTCCCCATAAGGGGAATCATTAATTTTAGGGTGAAGACTTGGTTAGGTTTAGGATTAGGGTTAGGTTAAGGGTAAGGGTTAGGGTTAGGCATGTGTTGGTTATGGTTAAGGTTAGGATAAGTCTCCAGGAAATGCATGTAAGTCAATGTAATGTCCCCTGAAGTGATGTATACATGGTTGTGTGTGTGTGTGTGTGTGTGTGTGTGTGTGTGTGTGTGTGTGTGTGTGTGTGTGTGTGTACCTTGAATGTAACAGTGAAGACCAGCACAGTGAAGACCAGCGTCCCAAACGTCCAGTTTCCAAACATCTGCAGAAAAGGTGACAACACATGCCGTTAGTGACACATTTCAAATGAAAAATACTTTGTTTTTTGTGAAATAAACTGATGTTGGAATGCACTCGTGTTATTTGAGGTCGCTCTACAGGCCTGGTGTTAATACTGCATGGTACACAAGGATAAACTCAAGTGCAACAATCCAATAATGAATCACTCAATTATACAGATGGTGCTGACAGGTGGAGGATAGATCGTCTGATGACTGATGGAGGGGAAAGATGAGAAATATAACCAGAAGAAGAGATGTCAACCTGATTTATAAATGGACAAAGACAAAATGAAGCAAGGCAGCCTCTTTACTTATGGAAGTATACAAATAGTCCTGATGGCTCGGAGAGAAACCGCGAATGTGACAATGCTCTCCTGCTCTGAAAGGAGCTCCATCAGCTGAGGGGGAATTACATTAGGAGGATCACTAAATGTTAATGGAAGAAAGAGGGCAGTTAATATTCACGTATCCCCTGATTTTAACTCGTCGTCACACACACAATGCACACTGAATGTAAAAGTTACGCTGCTGAATCACTACATTAACACCTACACACACTACACAGAAGCCTAGAGGAGATGTGACTACAGCAAGCACTAAACATGAGATGAATGGACGATGGGTGTTTTGGTATCAGGCTGTGTGACGGGACTGAAAAACTGAAAGTCGGGGGGGATGACAGAGAGACAGGGACAGGCTTACCATCTGTGTGTTGGTTGTCATTAGCTGGGAGGAGGAGGAGGAAGAAGAGAAGCAAAAAGAAAAAGCAACACAAAGGTAAGAGGAGAGAAAAAGAAGAAGAGTAAGAAGGCCAGAAGAAGACAAATCATAATAAAAATAAACAACAGTTTTGTGGCTGGAGAAGAATAAAATAATTCATAAATTAAAGTGTAGTCAAGCAATTCAAGGCAGACCCAAAGGATTCTGGGAGCTGCTTGAAATAAGAAGGAAACAAATAGAGAAACACAGGAAGATGGTGGAGACCCGCCATGCTGTCGTATCTTTGGTGTGAACGGGAGATCGTGAACGTCCTCGTCTTATCTTGACTTACCTACAAGTAAGACCATGTGTTAAGCCCCTGTCACACTGTCCCGAAATTGACACCCGATGGACACACGATAAAGGAAATGTTCAAATTCGGCTGTGATCGTAGCAACATCGGGCCATTCGTGAGGGCATCTTAAGCCATCGTATGACCGCCGGTGGAGTTTCTCAGGCTCCGGCAGCAACTTCGTGAGCGGCAACTTCGTAAGGCACTCGTGAGGGCATCTTGTCAAATCGTGTCATCTTCGTGTTATCATCGGTGCATTCACCCTCACTCTGATCGGGGCGAATGCCCGATGGCACCGATGATAACAAGATGCCCTCACGATGGCCTTACGAAGGGCAACATTGACACACGAATTCAACACGAAAATGAACCTTCGCAAGGTCCTTCGGCAATTTTTTGGCATGCCAAAGATTTTGCCACCGCTCACGAAGTTACTGCCGGAGCCTGAGAAACTCCACCGCCGGTCATACGATGGCTTAAGATGCCCTCACGAATGGCCCGATGTTGCTACGATCACAGCCGAATTTGAACATTTCCTTTATCGTGTGTCCATCGGGTTGTTTTATTGCACAACAAAATCATGTAAATATATTATGTAAATAACCCAATTTGTGTTCTGTGAAACTGAAAAGGATATAATATATTATTTTGAAGGACAGTTGACAGGAAGTTGTTGTTGTTATGGAAACAACATTACGGAGAAAACGTAATATCTTCTACATATAAAGACGGATAAAGTAAAGAACAAAGTCTGAAGATATCAGTACAGTATCATAGTACTGTAACATAATTGTTTGTGTTACTTTCGTTGCAGTTGTATGTCTTAAATGTAATGTAAATGTTGCCTTCGTGTGTGGTTCGGGGCCATCTTCGTGCGAAATTCACAATTCCATATTCGTGTGTCCATCGGGTGTCAATTTCGGGACAGTGTGACAGGGGCTTTACAGGTACAATACAAAATAAAGAACCAAGAAATTATCTCTCAGGCGCTTTATTTTTAAGAGATCTACCATTAAAGCAATTCCTTATTTCAATGAAGTCTACAGTTAAAACAAATTGGACATGGGTGATAAAAGAAAGGTGAGATTAAGCTGAGATTTAAAAGTAAAATATCCTTGGTTTATGGGTATTAATAAACGTAAAACGACCCAAAAAGACAAATGTATGAGCCTGCAAAGTGACGAATAGGAAAACTACATATCTTATATTGAAGTATGCAGCATAATATTTGATAAATGAAACATCCAACAAGATTAAAACAAATATTGTTGCAAAGATATCTATTTATATATTACTTGCTTTCCCTCACAAGCCTTGCAAACTACCAACAAAAATGAGGTGGAAAATACGAAACTGAAAGGATTAAATGTCGTCATTGATGCTTTTACTTTGAAAAACGCACCCTAAATGACACGTGGATGTTACCTGTCCGTTGCTGGTGAAGGTGGTGTTGTCAAACAGGAAGTAAGCACCGAAGAACATCACGATGGCGTCGTACACACCCAGGAGAGTCCAGTAAATGAAGATGGGCCACCGCAGCAGAGAGTTCTTAGCAATGTCTCTGTGAAGATGATATTAAACAGATTAAATGACTCATGTTGACGTCTTATATGAGCGACTGCATTTATTGATCTATTCTACATTAGCTACCAGAAATGGCTGTAATGAGATCTTTCTAATTTGATAATCATTTTGAATACATCATGGATATAGGCGCCATATAAACATTCGGTAATAAACAACCTGTGTGATTTCATAAGAGGAGAAAAGGACGAGTTTTCCTAGTCATGTGAAACCTTGAGTTCTCTCTTTGAGCTCTGACTGAACTGAAGCCAATCAAAGCGAGTTAACGTGGCCTGATGTGAACGTCTCCTTTGCATGGATGTTAAATCAATAGAAAATGTTTATGCCTGCAAATTGAGTTAGTGTACCGTTTTGCTTCGGAAATTACTTAATCTTCAGCTATTATTTTGTAAATAAACAATGCATTGCAGGGTTTTATAACTGAGAATATCTGAAATGTAGTCATGTGTTTCTTTTGATCATGAGGCCAAAATCAGTACCGTGTTTTTTATTTATTCAATCAACCTTTATTTATTCTTTGAGGGACGACGCTAAGAGGAGATACACAAATATGAAATAGTAAAAGCTATTCAAACGTTAAGGAAATTAATTGACAGGATACATTTGGATATTTAAAATGTTTTATATGGTATAGTTTGTGTAGAAAACTCTTGCATTTCCCAATTAGGATAAGTTAAGCAGCTCCATTTGCAACATCAACAAGGCTGTATCAAAACAGACATTTAAAATGACATTACAATCACTGAAGACCATATTTAAAGACCCTTCAATGTACATTTGATTTATTCATCCAACCACCAAGCTTGAAATGACTTCTAAAACAAATCTGTCTGACTTGTGTCCTTGCAGTTCTCAGGATATGAAGGGATGGGGGAGTTGTACCTGTATAGCGAGGGGTCCTTCTTCAGGATGTCCACGTTGATGTGCTGCTCGATGAGGCTGTAGAGCAGGATGGGCAGCGAGGTGAAGCTGATGTTGTACAGGGTCAAGTAGGCCGTGTCAAACAGCGGCTGGGGAGACAGGCAGAGAACATGTTAGCTTTGGAGATATACTTGTATTTTATTTATTACGTTTGTTTGATTTTTGTGTGCCTACCTGTTGTGAGAAGCCACAGAAGAACTGATAGAGGAACTGAGGGAAAATGAAACAGACATTCTGGGAAGAAGGCAGAAAGTAAAGGTTAGTTGTGATAAAATATGTCATTTGTGTTGGTCTCATATTCTTCCTGTCAGACTACCTTGTAGAAGAAGTATTGCACCAGCTCTGATATGCGGATGTAGTAATAATGTCCGTGGACGAGCAGAATCTTCTTGAGGTGTTTGAACTTTGGGATGGCGTAGTCGCTGTTCCTCACCGCCTGGCGACCCTCCTTACCCATGATCCCTGAAGAGGCAGATATAATGTGTTAATATGAGGTGATTTTGTTGGTTTAAATAGTGCAGGATGGAAAAACTGTGACTAACCGATGCCAACATGGGCCTCGAGGATCATGCTGACATCGTTAGCTCCGTCTCCAATGGCCAGCGTGATTGGATGCTCTTCAGAGGCTTTGATCAGCTTCACAATCTAGAAAAACAAGAAACAATGATATGATACCTTTAACTCCTTACAGCTTCACAGATGTGGACTTATATTTCAATATAGATCCATATCCAGTCCTCAGAGTTTTGTACCTGTGCTTTCTGCAGAGGTGCCATCCGACAGCAGAGCACGGCGCTGCAGTTGCGGCAGATTTCTAGGAAGATCTCTTTGTAGTTCCCTGAGTTGGAGTCCTCCTGGGCCGGCCTCATCACCGCAGAGAGGGTGGCTCCATCGATGATCAGACCAAAGTCAGTGCAGTCGCCTGATAAACTGGACAAACACAACACCGGTCAAATACGTGCATAGTGGGGACACAGTAACACACACATTTTTGATAAAACGGAAGCCCTGAGAGGCAAATGAGATACAGATAAATCCATTCTCTAAGTCTGTGTTGAAATGGAAAAGAAGATCTCTGTGCTTGCTACAAAGCGGACACACACATACTAACAACTACACAGATACCCACCCAGAGAAGGAGTCCCGGGCCATGCCCCCGTGCTGCCTCAGGACGGTCCTGCTCAGGTCGAACAGCACGTCGTGCAGATTCTGCTCCTCTGTGCGTTTGGTGGTCAGCTCCAGGATCTGGGTGTTGCGGTGAAACAGTTTGCTGGCGTAGCAGGTTGCAGCTGCCGTCTCCATCTTATCGCCCGTCAGCACCCACACCTTCATGCCCGCCTTGTGCAGAGACTCAATGGTGTCCGCCGCCTTTTCCTGGAGCCTTTCGTGAAGGCAGAAAAAGAGACAGTGTTAGGACGCAGGATGAGTTGACTTGCGATGCCCTCTGGGTTAACAATCCCTCTTAAGCCTTCACTGTAATTGCTTTAGTACCGAGTGTGCTATCGGAGGGGTGAACTCAGATAGTCTCACTCAGAAGTGGAGCAGCACTTGTCACACTCACAGAATAAAGAGTAAGTGCTTCAGACATTTAGATCCAATAAGTGCAAGTATAACAAGATGTTAATAACAGAGAACATGTATATATACTGTAATGAACAGTGCATTCTAAAAGAGATCCTGCACCTGTCCTCCACAGCAGTGGCTCCCAGCAGGATCAGGTCTTTCTCGATTGCGTCGTAAGCCTCGGCCAGGCGTTTGTCTCGGTCGTGAAGAGACAACTTGGCCCCGTTCAGCATGTGGCAAACCTCCGTATACTGCTCTGGACTCAGAGGCCGATACGCAACACAAAGTGTCCTCAGACCCTCCTGCAGGAGAGGTGACATTTAGACAGGGTTACAAAAAGAGACATACAGTTGTTCTAATGAGCTTATTCTTGCATATCCCATAGAGATATGTGCTTCAGTTGCTCTGGATGTGAGTGTGTGGGCAGATACTGCTCTTACTACTTGATCCTCACCAAAAAAACGCCCACCATATATTAAAAGCTACCATTAATCTATGATGCAACCACAACCAGAGAGGGCTAACTGACATACACAGATCTTGTGGCTTTATGGCTTTTTGTTCATTGTCTCGTGTTTTAGGGTGAAGTAATGAGATTATAAAATACATGGTAATCAAATGCAAAGTCTAACAGCTGGCATGTTCGGTCTATAAAAGCCACAGTGGGTTTTGAATGCATAAATACAGAATTTCTGTTGTTACTGGATGGAAGTTGGCCATGATCCACTGATAGACTTCCTGTGGTATCAATGGAAACCACTGTGGTCGTGTTATACAAGTGCGAGAAAATGACTGAAGTGACACATCCTTAAAAACTCTCACAGGGTGAATCATGGGAACAACGTCGCGAGAGAAAAATACTTTCTGTTACTGCTGAATCTAAAGTATACTGTAGTGTATGTGTGTGTTTCTCACCACTGCGTTGTGCTCCACTCGCGCTCTGACCTCCTCCACCTTGCCTGAGATAACCCTGGGGAAGATGGATGAGTCGGCACCTTTACAGAACAAATAGAGCTCACCTGCTCACACACACAGATACAAAGAAGAGGGGGAAGAGTGTAAGAAAAGAAAACAGACATATAAATGTTAATGTATGGATGCATTTTAAGTCTGAGGTGTATTACCAGTACTGGATCTGACAATGACGCTCATCCTCCGTCTGACTGAGTCGAACGTCAAAACCTCCAGCAGCTCAAACCTGAAAAAAAAATCATTACAAATCCTATAGTTATATTTACCTAAAATGTTGATAGAATATATGTATAGTTACCATACTCAACTACATTGTTTTGAAGGGACACACTCACCTCTCAATCTCATCCTCCCTGTTCAAGATCTCCATGTGACCGTCTCTGAGTCTCAGGTAGGTGAAACCAAGCCTGCAGCACAGAGCAAAACAACATTATGGATGGGAAATAAAAGGACAAATTGAGTGGAAAAAAACTAATTGAGTGGAAAAAACATGGACAAATTGAATGCATCTTAATGCTAATGTGTGTAAAAATGGCTCAAATATTCTGATTAAGACTGGCGTTGTTTGTGTTTGAATCATTTTGTGTGTGTGTGTGTGTGTATTCCACCTCTTCATGCCCTCCACCAGCGCCACCTCGTCCGGAGAAGAGGAGATGTAGAAGGAGGTGGACTTGCCCTGATGGATGCCGTGTTTGATCCCGTCCACCGTCTCCTCCTCCTTCACCTGCACCGTGTGGCACAGACACAGCGCCCGGAAAAACAGCTCCTCATGCTCCTGTTGATTAACACAGTGTTAATATAGTGCACACAAAAACACACACATATATATATATACACGCAAATACACTCACCCTGGCTCCGGGACCTGGTGATGAATCTATCATGTCCATGCTAGTAGCACCAGGCATCACCTAACAACACAAATTAAACACATTTAAATATCTAGTATATGTCTCGTGTTTTCCCAGGTCAGGAAAAGATAAACAAATGTCCATGTGTTACCTGTCCGTTACAGATGGCATCAGCAACGTAAATGTGTCCGTCCACACAGCACTCGATGAACTCCATGTTGTTTTCTGTTAGAGTCCCTGTCTTGTCCGTAAACACATACTCCACCTGGGACGAAGCAGAATATATGTGTGACTTCTCTGTACACAATATAAACGTTTGATTTAACAAAGCTTATTTGCCACCTGTCCCAGCTCCTCGTTCAGGTCCGACGTGTTGACGACAGCTCTCTCCCCGAGCTCCTCGTCGAACATGTCGTCGTCCCACATGATGAAATAGGAGCCGAGGAACTTCTGCATCTCCACCGTGACGTACATGGAGACGGGAATGATGTAGTTGAACAGAACCATGAACGCCAGGAAGTCTGTGAACGCCCTGATCACCTGAGGAAGAGGAGGAGGAAAATGAGAAGGTAAGAGCGGATGAAGACATTTTTACTCCAGGTTGAGGGAGGGTGTTTAGACTCACGATGTGCCTCTGCCTCTCAGTGTCGGTCCGGTTGTTGTACCACGGCTCGTCTCTGTTGGAGTCGGCCTGCCAGACGTATTTCAGCAGCGTGTTGATGAGCGCCTTGCTGATGAGGATGCACAGGTACACCACCAGGTAGGCATTCATCGACCTGAAGGGGGGACAGCGAAAAACGATTTATATCTGGATATGTGGACACAATAATATGTATCTGAAAGTGAAAAGAGAGAGAGGTAGCTTACTTTTCAACTGCAGAGCGTTTCTGAGTCTTGGACTGGTAGTTTAGAGCCATCTTGGTTTCCATCCCAGTGTAGATGGCAACCGCTGAAAAGGAGGCCGGGGGGAATAGTGATCATCAACGTTTCTTGACCGAAAAATCTATTAAAATAACTTAAGGCTGTTCTACTATCTTTTAGAGAGATACAGGCAACCTTATACAATACACACAACCACATGAGACCACAAATTCAGACTCCGTAAATATCAACTGAAGAAAACGGAGAGAAAAATCCAGTTCATTTGATAAAAAAGTGTATTTCAGATGATATTACCATAAATATGCTCAGTGTTCTTCAGCGTGGCTCCTCGCAGCAGCAGGTTCTCTGCTCCTAACGGCCTGTGAACAGAAAGCAACTTATTTCAGGAGGTGTTCTCACCCGTCATTTGGAAAAGTTGCCTCTTTTACGGTACATGTGTGTCACCTAATAACAAAATCCTTATTTGAAAACTAAGCCCCTGTTAAACAAACCAAAATATCAATCATGTTTTACTTCCATCACACATTAAACTCGTTTCTCATACTGCGAAAAAAGGGAAATGTCCATCACTTTTCAGAAATAAGGTAGATAAGATACTCATTCATAGAAAATAAACTTTGGGTTACCTGGCAACCGGCTCGTTGTCCATGTAGATGTTGATTCGGCCCACAAATCTGTGTAGGAAGGACACAATATAAACATTTATGTATTTATTTCGAGACAGGGTATTTACAAGTGTGTGTGTGTGTGTGTGTGTGTGTGTGTGTGTGTGTGTGTGTGTGTGTGTGTGTGTGTGTGTGTGTGTGTGTGTGTGTGTGTGTGTGTGTGTGTGTGTGTGTGTGTGTGTGTGTGTGTGTGGTACTGACTTGTACAGGTCCGGCTGCGGTTGTTCACATTCAATCGTCGCCTGGATGGAGTCCACCTCCTTCTCTGTGATGTAAGCTTTGGTGTCCTGAACTGCATAGTGAGTCTAGAGACGAGAGAATCGATAGGTGGATAAAAAGAGACATATTAAGACATTTGCAACAAAAAACTAACAGCGTTGACTTGAATGTGGTAAATAAGGACTGTGTGAAGGCGAGGTAGCTTCGCTGCAGTAACTCTTTTGTAGGATATACACTGACTTTGGATTATTACCTCATTCAAACTCATTTCCCAACATCCTAACGTTCCCTTTAACACACACATCCTGTACACACCTTGTGGCTGCTCTCTCCGTCCAGACTGGCTGTCGTAACGAAGCAGGTGCCGTCATCTCGAGACGTGGAAAGAAGGATGAGGTCGCAGGGAAACGTCTCATTTTCTTTCATGAAGACGACATCTCCAACCTAAGAGACACACACACACACATTTTGATTTTGAAATCTGAAACTCCTACAGTAGATGCAGTATCTTCAAGCCTGCAATTAGTTTACACTAATGCAGTTTGTACTAATGCAGTTAGCCTTACAAGCTATCTTTCACGTGGTTCCTTTTCCTCTGTATCTGTTATTTTAGTGGCAGTTTCACTCTTGAAATACACAACATACACTACTTTAAAAGCTGAGTTGCTTAGCAATAAGGCTTTGTTGATGTTATAGTGTGCAGGGTGTATTTATCTCACACTCACCCTAAGTTTGCGACTTTGTTTGCGGACCACCTTCCCGTGCTGCACCACGTGCACGGGACACTGGTTGACGGAGTTGTCTGCTTTGTGTCTCAACCAGTCCTCGTAACCCTGAAACAGAGATAGCAGAGATAGCAGAGTGTAAAGGGGTTTAACGTCAATATCGAATTAAATCAGAAGTGAATTTATGGTCGTTAAGGTTTGGGTCTCACCTGCTTTATGGAGGTGACGGTGATGACGAAGAAGAGCGGCAGCCCGCTGGTGATGGGGCTGGTGGGAGTGTCGATTATCAACTGAAGTGACACAGAGGGAATTTAGGGCAGAAGTCACACATAGCTCAAAAAAGTAATTTACAAAGATGTACTTTAATATGAAGTACAAACATATTGATGAGCTTAATGTCCATCTTTATCTTGTTGTGTTTTTTTGTGCTTATTTTCTTTATTTTGTGTAAAAACTAAAGCAGTAGTAAGTAAAACAAGCTAATTACAGTAAAAGCTTTTACCTGAACCAGAAATATGATGAGAAAGTAGAAGTTGGCGACTCTCCTGAACTGCTCGAACATATTCTTTGGGACGAAGTTCCAAAATGTGTACTGGAAGAAATAATAATATACATAAAATACATTTAAAATCAGAACACTATAAATATATAAACAAACAATAACAACAACCTTTAAAAAAACATTGTAAACACTAGACAGACAGAACAAAAATATTAATAAACAACTGGCTAAGATGGCAAAACATATTTTATTTAATAAATAGAGTCTTATTAACCTCCTCAAAATATAATACCCACTCTGCTATGTTCTATTGCTACAGGAATAACTCACTCACACAATAACACAAGCTTGTTGTTTCCTTTCCTGTCTTTTTATGCACTGTCTGCTATTTCAGTGTGTTTTGATCCCTGTGTGTGTGCTTGGGTGTGTGTGTGTGTGTGTGTGTGTGTGTGTGTGTGTGTGTGTGTGTGTGTGTGTGTGTGTGTGTGTGTGTGTGTGTGTGTGTGTGTGTGTGTGTGTGAGCTATTATTGGCAGCTTAGCCGTGTGGAGAAGGAGATGCTATGTGTTCCCCTAAGTGTTCTGTGCTGCTTAGCCCCGATATATTTGATTCCCTGTCTTATGTAATATAATTTGTGGAACCAAATAAAGTATTCAAGTGTGCTTGTGTGTGTGTGTGTGTGTGTGTGTGTGTGTGTGTGTGTGTGTGTGTGTGTGTGTGTGTGTGTGTGTGTGTGTGTGTGTGTGTGTGTGTGTGTGTGCTTGGGTGTGTGTGTGTGTGTGTGTGTGTGCGTGTGTGTGTGTGCTTGGGTGTGTGTGCTAGGGTGTGAGTGTGTGTGTGTGTGTGTGTGTGTGTGTGTGTGTGTTGTGTGTGTGTGTGTGTGTGCTTGGGTGTGTGTGTGTGTGTGTGTGTGTGTGTGTGAGTGTGCGTGAGTGTGTGTGTATGCTGACCTTGGAGGAAACTATTCTGTTGTCGGGGAATCTTTGCTGTATAAAGGCCTCAGTTCCTGGAGGAGGCTCCTTGTGGCCGATGTAAATCGTCCTGCTGTCGACCCAGTTCTCCTCACCAACACACTGCAAAGAGGGGGGGGGGGGGGGGGGGGGGGGAGTGTGTGAGTGTGTGAGTGTGTGTGATGAAGTACTCACAAGTTTTTGAGTTTCATTTCATGTCAGTTTACAGCCCCATAAAGCAAAAATAAATCATCCAACATGTGCAAAACGATGAATGAATGTGTGATAATCGTAAACACACACACACCCTATGAATACACTCCTACACACACACTGACTACGGCGTGACACACTGTTTCGTACGTTTACAGTCAGAATGAATGAGTAATTTCTCCTCCATGAATGAGAGCTTTTGTTACCACGGATACACAGACCTGCATGTGACTCAGACTGGAATGCAGATCACACACACACACACACACACACACACACACACACACACACACACACACACACACACACACACACACACACACACACACACACACACACACAGCTTCTTTTTTGACATGTCTTTGTTTAGCCTCTTATTGTCCTGCTGCCGTTTTAATCGCTGCAATATTAAAGATGCAATCAGTATTTACATTAGTTTTTACTGATAAAAAAGGCCATTCTTAGTTATAGGTGTGGTATATGTTAGGGTGAGTGACGCAGGCAGGACCCAAATGCAGAATAAACAGAAAAAATACCTTTATATCAAGGTTTAAGGAACAAACAGAACACAGAACTTAAATACACACAAGACTAATCACACAAACAAGACACAGGTGAGGAGGGAGGAGAAAACACAGGGACACCAGGTGAACACAATCGGGTAATCAGGCAGGAGGGAAAACAGACAGCAACAGGCAAGACAGGGGGTGAAGACTTTTCAAAATAAAACATGAAACCAAAGACTGAAAAAGACAAGACAAAACACAGACAGATCGTGACAGTATACTCAAACACTCAAGTAAGAGCTTTGAGAATAAAGTATTTCAGGCAGGACTGGACACGCACTGGAAAACACACACACAGCGGATCTAGTAAAGTGGGTCTCTTTTGGTCCATATATATTCCGTGTTATCTTGATAATTCACTCCTGTGATAGAGGGGCTTTAAAATACATTTTTTGCAAGATTTCTCATTTGTAGTTGTGATGTTTAGAAATGAGAACAGCTTCAGTTGAACACCAGATTGAATCTCGTCCAGAGGGCTTTTTTGCCATAGTATGCAGCGGCCATCTTTTAGTCTGAACATATAGATCTGCAGAACGAGAGGCGAGACACACACACACACACACACACATCTGTGGCTGGTGAATGAGATTGAGTGTCAAGAGGCAGCATGGCCCACTTGTCTGTCTGTCTGTCTGTCTGTCTGTCTGTCTGTCTGTCTGTCTGTCTGTCTGTCTGTCTGTCTGTCTGTCTGTCTGTCTGTCTGTCTGTCTGTCTGTCTGTCTGTCTGTCTGTCTGTCTCACACACACACACACACACACACACACACACACACACACACACACACACACACACACACACACACACACACACACACACACACACACACACACACACACACACACACACACACACACACACACACACACACACACACACACACACACACACACACACACACACACACACCACACACACACACACACACACAGCTCTACGATTACCTTGTTTGAAATGGAGATCTATTTATATCCTGTGACCTCAAACTATTTATAAGGAGAGCAAATTGTGGAAATATAGGGAAAGTGAGAGCAAGGGAAAAATTGGCGTGCAAACACAAATTGATATCTTAAAGGCGTACAGTAAATCCTCTCCGTGTCCCTCTCTCTATGCCCTGTTCTTCACCTTCTGAGTCCAGCATGCATTAACACTCATCCTGCATTACATCTATCATACCAGGGAGGATAGGGACGGAGATCTGATGAAAACCAGAGAGCATGGAGGGCTCTCCAACTCTCGCCCACACACTGTTCCTGCTTTTCTCCCACCTGCCTGCTCCGTCTGCTTCACCTAACACGGTTTCTTTTTGTTACAACACACTTCCTGTTAGTCGACTGCATTATGGAAGAGAGCCATGCATATACAGGAAGCCCAGAGGAGCGTAAATACACTTTGCATTATGGAGATGATTTTAATAATCTGTTTGTCCTACAGGTGTAGTTGATCTCTTTTGGGTATGATTGGCTGACAATGATGTAATCAGTTGATAAAGATGGTCAAAAATACATTTTCAGCTACAACTTAAAGCCACGTAGAAACCCTGCTGACTCACACAATGATGACGAACCTTATGATTATAACATGACTGTCTGTTAAGTGCCGATCAAATGGAGGTAATAGAGACAGATGGCGCAGTGGGCTCCGCTCACTGTCATCACTTCCTTGTTTTTCTTGGAGCAGCTTTATTGGTTTTCACGCCTCTTTCCTCTCTGACTCTCACCACAACCTGGATGGCCTCTAAGCAGACGATCTCTCTCCTATCGATTACCTTAAGCTTTCATCCCCATTCAAGCTTTTTACATGAAAGCCTCTCTGTGTGTAATCGGATAAAAAGGCAGCTATCACAAACAATAGCTGGGCTTATGAAATAACGCTGCCCTGTGTTAGCCCGGGCCTTCAGCCTTTAGATGTAACCGGACACTTCGGGCTATTCTGGCTCTGATAATCACTTTTAGCGGCGTTTCGGGTTGCAGGACGCGGCCGGTTTCAGGGGGGTATTTATAGTTGGAAGGGAAACATTTGTGGTCAGAAGAGAGAGGGACGGAGAGCTTTATCTCGGTCTGTCTCACTCTGCAGCCACATCCATTTTCCTTAAAGCCACATTAGTGGAATGCGCCGGGAGCCTTTTAGGGATCTCGCATCCTGCAACATCAAATGAGAGCATTAACCTCTGGAGTCTCTGCTCCGCGGGATCAATTTAGATCTGCAGACTATTCTTCTCGTCAATTGTGTGTTTTATGTATTCCTATCTGAGAATAATATAGTACTTTTAGGGAGGATTTGAAGGTTTTATTAAGGTCATGTTTAAGGGGAAGCCTGAATGTGCAAACAGGTGCACATGTTTTACAGAAGTGAAACTAACTCTTTTAAAGTTATATTTAAATGCATTACATTGATATATCAGACCATTTCACTTTCAAACTCCAACAATCACACCTTAATGACTCAAAGCTCGACTTAAATGTGTCAGCAGGTCGGCGATTTCAAAATAACAATCATTGTTCCCACAGGACCTGAACACAGCATTGCAGAGCCAGAAACTGAAGCCCCACGGTGACCAGGAAGAGAGGAGCATATTGTAAACAGGAAGAGCTTCACACACCCACACACACTTCCTGAAACAAGCAGCTACCCCCTTCACTCCTCTACCAGCTGGAGTAAAAGACAAGAGGAAATACAATGAAGATATTGAGCATTACATGGAAGTGTTTGTAGGATACAGCCAGGGAAGAAAAGCAGAGTTAATTTGAATCTGATTATTTTCTCCCTACCAAAAAAGACATTCTGATCGGAGGGACACAGAAAAGTTTGAAGAAATCCTTTAGATTTCCAATTTGACTAGGCACTCTGTTTGTACAATTAATTTCCAAAAATGCAGATACATCCGTAAAAACATGATTACACCGGCACAAAAAAACCTTTCATTCAATTTAACATATTCCTGATTTACTGTTGTTGCTATGACACCTGAATGTCCTTGCTGGGATTAATAAAGGTTTAATTTATCTTATTAATAATAAGGTTTTGTAGCATTTTGGGAAATTTCTGATATAAAACCATCAAATTTGTTTTTCACCTCTGCTGTAATATTGCTGAATGATGCCTGGCATGTAAAGATAACATTTACTGTGAGCAGGCCACACACACACACACACACACACACACACACACACCACACACACACACACACACACACACACACACAACACACACACACACAACACAACACACAACACACACACACACACACACACACACACACACACACACACACACCACACAACACACACACACACACACACACACACACACACACACACACACACACACACACACACACACACACACACACACACACACACACACACACACACACACACCACACACACACACACACACACACACACACACACACACACCCACACACACACACACACACACAGCTGTAAAATGCTGAGCTGTTGTACGACTGATGACCAAACCCCAGAGTATTTTATCTCCCGCTGCAACAGGCGGCTGAAAATAAGTCTCAACAATAGCCCACGGACGACAACCTGCTCTCTGAGATACCGCTGACACATACACACACTTTCACTTAAAAGTACTGTGTCTTATATCAGGGATCAGGTGCAAACACAGACTCTGAATAAGTGGTATCTGTCTGCTGCCACTGAGCTGCAGAGATAAGAGAAATCACTAAATCACCTTAAACACAGACAGAGAGTGTGTTGACTGCTCTTCAGATGTTTTGGCTATAAGGGTAGAGGGATAAATAGGTGTGTTGTGATTGCTAGCCGTTTATTCTCAGTATTTAGAACACGACAGTGCTTTAGGAGCGTTTTCCAAAGTCACTACATTCTTTGTGGCTGCTCCCGATGGATTCAAAGTTTAAAACAGGCACTGGGGCAGGTTGGAAATAGCAGCGAACACGTTCTATTTTGTTTTATATGCTGCTCAGCCTGGGAACATGAGAATCTGCTGCAAAGTGTACATCCACACTACAGAGAGATGTGTGTGTGTGTGTGTGTGTGTGTGTGTGTGTGTGTGTGTGTGTGTTTAACCTGCCAGTGCAACCCTAAATACCAGCTGTGCTCTCCATCTGTTGCTCAGCCTCATTTGAGACCAGACCAAGTGCCTTCACAACGAGATGAGAACAGTCAAGGAGTATTTACAGTCGAGGGAAGGGAAGGATTGCATTTGTCAGACAAAACCTGTTCCCCTTTATCACTAACCACACATGAAAAATCAAGAAAATAGCGTCCAGGGAGGAGAAGGAAGACAGACCAAATCCCCAGAAGTCACACCTCTATTTTACGTGTCCCATCAAATACCTGAAAGGAACGAAGTGACATGAACCGTAATGCATTTCACACGTTAACACTTCTGTTCCTGGCTGGCAGGTAAAGAATAGGAAACACTACATGCAGGCCAGATGGGGAGGGAAAATAATGAAACACCTTCAAAGTCGAGAAGACGTCTGAATAAAAAAACGTTATTGTGATACTGTTGATGTGTGTGAAGTAAACAAAAAGACACACTGGCAGAATACTAATCAGTTAAATCAATACCAGTCTAAACTGTGTGTGTCAGTCTCTGAGGGAGTTAGTGTTAGTTCATGTTGCCCTTTGCTTTAATAACGCCCTCTTCCTTTGACTACTACTGGAAACATACGCAACAATAACTGCTCCTCCTATTAGTACTAATATGTTTACTTAGCATTAACTACCTTGATTTAAGTACAGGGAGTCAATAACATCTGAGTAATCGTCTGATGAGTAACATTTTGATCCTCCTAAGCTTCCGTTCAATTTCCTTAATCATTAATCAAAGGTTGTTTATGCAACACACCTGGATCTACCAATGCACAGTCACAGTGTGATGTGGGAGTGGCGGGTAATGGGGAAATAAATCAAAGTGACAGGTCTCCAGGTGCAGGTAGACTGCAGCAAAGTGATGTAGGTCACTCTGCAGCTGCTTAGCGTCACACATGCTGATGTAATGGTCTAATTTAAATCAATGTGGCTTGATACTCTCAGATTAAATAGATCCTCTCCTGCTCCCTCTCTTATTCCTTGTGGTTCTTTAATGGGATGAATACAGTTGAATCTCCTCTAACACAGATGTTAGAAATCATTATGTAGTTTCACACAGAGGTGGTTTTATCTCAGAGGAGAGGAGTGACCTCCAGGCCTTCTGTCAGATATGCAGAGAAATTCATTAGCCTGGTTTATACAGAAGAGATCTCAGAAGGGAACTGTGATAATAATCCTGCTGTAGCACACTGCTGTATCTACTGTTGCTCCAGATCAAAGTTACCACTGTCATGACTTAAGATACTGGTGCTGGATGCAGGATGTACAACAGCCACAATACCCCCGGCAATAAATAAAGTATTGTGATTGATTCAGATTTCACACGTCTCCACTGAGAGCTACTCTAATGGCATTGCCTGTTGTAAGCTGCTTTGAGCCGTTATTGCACTCATTGAAGTGGATGCAGCATATTGCAGGATAGATGCAAGGCGGGGGGGCCGAGCGGCTAACCGGCTACCCACTCACAGCTGAGAAAGGACACCATTGTTGTGGATTTCCTCTGGATAAGCATTCTTTGCATTTAAAGGGAATTAACCCACTGCTCATACTTTCTGCATTGTGTCTGCAGGGCTGCTGCTGATCACATGACCCACAACGATCACATGACCCCCCATGACATGACCAGGGTTGCAGTCGAATAGTCCATTTAGCTTAGGAACCTTCCTAACCGAGTGAAATGACCCGGAAGTCCCTCAGTAGCAGCCATAAGTGCCGTTCGAATTCTCTAGATGATAGGAAAGGAGGTTTCAAACTTCCTTTATAACCTCCTTTAGCGTAGGAACCACTGGACCTCCCTTATCGAAAGGAGAGGAGAAAGTGCTGCCCCACAATGCATTGCAGCCGCAGCATTTGCCGTCACACAACAGTCGGCCGTTCACAGAAACAAACGATTATGATGGAGAAATTATATCATGAAAGTTACGGTGCTTATTAAGCATTTTAAAACGTATGTGGTAAGTTGCCAAAGTGCTTTGTTCTGAACGTTCATCAGTATTATAATCAAAAAGAGAAATATGAACGTTAGTTTTTACTGAAATGATCAACATTTCACTGAACTGTGTGGGGTTTGTTCAACTTTTAAAAGATGTTTGAATGGTGATATACACAGTGATAGATGTTAAGGACTAACGTTTATAATAAATACATCTGTATTGATTTTAAGATCTCTTCATAGTTCATACAATCATACGTATTGGGATCATTTGTATTAATGTGGACCGGAGGGAGAGGGTGACGAGCATAAGATTCACTTTCATTTTTTATTTCAATTCCAACTTTGGTCATGAAGAATATGTTTCTCTGTTGTCACGTTCATAAAGCATAAAGCAACAGCATCAGAGCACGGTGCAGAGTCTCTAGATGAGTCCCTCGTTCTTATTGAACATCCATGTTGTAGTCCGCTATAGAAAACTGTAGTTTCCATGGTTACCCCACAGCAGCAGACGCACATTCATGACGTCCGCTGGCGCATCATAAACACGTCGGATAGTGAAAGTGCAGTCGGATTCTCTAAAGTACCGCAGTCTCTTCTCCTAAATCCTTTTGAATTCTCCTATCGACTAACCCTTAACCCCGTGACGTTTCACTCAGAGGTCAAGGAATAGACGATAGGGTTAGAATTTAGGAGCTGATTTTTGGATTATCCGACCGCAACCCTAATGCTGCATTCAGGTCAGATATGTGGTAAAGGCTTGAGGGTGAAAGGTCACACATGAGAAGGGTTTTATTGAAGTAGGAAGTCAGTAAGTTACCAGGTTGTAGCTAATAAAGCTCAGGTGGACAGTCCATTTAAATAAGATCATTTCCATCTCCAAAGCTGCACAGTTGGAAGCTTTTTCAATCTCTCACTATTCAGCAGTTCGTAGATTAACAAATGCCAATGATTCAGCTCACCATGAATGCCCCGAATTGCAAACATCACATGGAAAACATGAGCACTCTGACTTTCCCAGCATTTAAAAACAACTCAAAATAACAAACATGGTGCATAGTACTGTCTTTGGACATCCTGATGAGCAGTACAAAGAAACACACTCCAATCCAAGCAATTTCAGTATGTACTTAATCAAACATAATCAAGTAACTGAAGCTTAAATGCATCTGTAACAAAGAGACTCTTCAGATAAACCAACCCAGTCTCACAAAAAAACGTGTAATAACTACGTTGGTCCTCAACGTAGGACGTAGTATTTCTACAAAAACGCCTCTGAAATTGTAAGATCCCTACGTTTTTTTTCACCATTCACTCCAATGGCTGGCGTCTATGTCACGTGATCTTCACATTTCTCCCTGCAGAAAAAAAAAACATGGCCGAACTTCGTTTTATTCTCGGTGTAAAATGCCTATTTTAAAGTTAGTTTGTCCATTAAAATGCGTTTTGATGTCATTTGATGCGAGAAATATGAGTTGTTATTTCAGATTATGTGTGCAGTGGATGTACATGATCTTTAGTTTGCTAGTTATTACGAAGATTACTTCAGGAAATTGTGTCTGTACAACGTTTTCATTGTTACCAAGGTGGTTGCTAGGGACGCTGCTATCGATATTATTTCTGTTATGTTGTGTAACTGTTTAATGGTGTTATCTTTATTGCTACCCCCTTCCCCGTCAATGTATAGTGTTGGTCCACAGCGCAAACGTATTAGTTTAACAAAATCCGCATCTAAAATTGTGGCATAGATACGTTATTTTCCCCTGTGCAATTCTCCATTTACTCAACAATAACACATAATTATCCTTGTGTTTATTTATTTGTTTGATTAATAAAGGCAAGTTGGAGTCCGTCAGGACCGAGGGTCGGAGCAGCTCATTTGCTTTAGAGAATATTACACCGGGAAGTAAGTATTCTCTCCGCTTCGCTTGACAAACCCCGTGATAGTCCTCAAGCTCTGTGATTGGAGAGTGTGCTCTGAGGGTTACGCCGAGCGTCGAGCACAGCACTTGAAATGGGATGGACCCACGGCAGACTGTCCAAAACTGGATTTGAACGGGTCCACCGGGTCCACCGGGTCCACCGCGTCCACCGCGTCCCCCCCCCCCCCTCCCCAGAACTACACATGCTGGCTATTGTGTTTCGCAACATGTTCTCTATCTATGGCACGTCTCTACTGGGAGTTGTAGTTTTAAAAGACGTTTTCGTATTTCCCATAATAAGAAGTTGTCAGTATTAAACTGTGTACATCCCTGGAGGTTTAGGGGATAGGAACACTCAAATTTAAAACATATAATTAATAAATGGGTGAAAATTGCTTGTGCCCATAATGGGCAGCATTAATATATACACCCACATGCCAGCTAAGGTCAGAAGAGCTTTATTTAACAGCTGGTATTATGTCTGTGACCCCTCCTGTTGTTAATTGATGAGCCTGAAACATGCACTTGTCAAGGTTCAGAGGCACATTTTGCAAATATGGCAGTAGCCATCGATCATCTTAAGATAAGATATACTTTATTGATCCCAAGTTGGAAACATTTGCGTTACATCAGCATGTGTAACAGTTGTAAATATACAGTGGTGTTTATTTGTAAATCATTTAGTATAATCACACAAATTCTGTGTTTTATATTTAATAATTCTGTGTTCTTTATTTATTGATTGTTCAATACCTGACAAGGCCGGAGATGAAAAACGTTGGTCGCATGTTCCTCAACAGTGCATTACAAGACATCTATCAATATGTGTGTACCTCCACCATTAAACTGTCGTATTCTGCACATTTCTTATACTATCTACATACATTTTATATAAGAGTATAATACATATGTATAATATCAGTTAAGATAAGTGCTTCAACATAGTTAACATTGCTGGAGGTATACACAACGTTTTTCATTCATTGCATAACTACACCGTTTGTGAATATGATATGTCAATAAACCTTAGAAAATCTTGAAATCTTGAAAAGGATGTGCAAAATAGTCATTATATACAGTTTTTAATTATCTATTAGTAGAGAATAACGAGTAATGAATATACTTTATAGGGATCCTATTATTATCTAATAATAAAAATAATGAAATTCAATAACATGCTTTAACCACTAGGTGTCCCTTTATATCGGCTGTGTACCTTTATGGTGTAAATACAGCCTATCTACCAATTGGATCAAATGTAAAAATCAGCCGAATTAGTGTTGATACTGCAAGGAGACGTATTGTGTGAAAAGAAATGTAAGATGTTGTTTAATGGCTGATATATTTATGATCCACGTCACGTTTTCAGTTCCTCATGTTTGTCTATAAGTCTTCTCATCAGGGCTCTATAAATACAGAACTACGGCAGATATGTAATATTTAATGCAGCCGAACCGTGTATTACAATGGCGGTATGTGATGACTTTCAAAGAGAAAAGCAAGCACACTCGGAATAAAGTGTTTTCGGTCTGTTTCCGGTATTTGTTAATGACGATGTGCTGTGAGATGTGAGACAGAAATTGCACAGGGGGAAATAACGTAGGCTATCTTTAGATGCGGATTTGGTTAAACTAATACGTTTGCGCTGTGGACCAACACTATACATTGACGGGGAAGGGGGTAGCAATAAAGATTACACCATTAAACTGTTACACAACATAACAGAAATAATATCGATAGCAGTGTCCCTAGCAACCACCTTGGTAACAATGAAAACGTTGTATCGACACAATTTCCTGAAGTAATCTTCGTAATAACTAGCAAACTAAAGATCATGTACATCCACTGCACACATAATCTGAAATAACAACTCATATTTCTCGCATCAAATGACATCAAAACGCATTTTAATGGCCAAACTAACTTTAAAATAGGCATTTTACACCGAGAATAAAACGAAGTTCGGCCATGTTTTTTTTTTCTGCAGGGAGAAATGTGAAGGTCACGTGACATAGACGCCAGCCATTGGAATGAATGGTGAAAAAAAACGTAGGGATCTTACAATTTCAGAGGCGTTTTTGTAGAAATACTACGTCCTACGTTGTGGACCAACCAACGTAGTTATTACACGTTTTTTTATGAGACTGGGTTGGATAAACATGTGTGTTTGTGTGAGTGCCCAGGTCACACGACGTGTCTGCATTGATCTGTGGACACTGAGCGCTTTAAATAACTCTGCCATTAAAAGGCAGTGCGCTGTTTCTCAAAAGAAAGGTGTTTTAGTCAGTTGATAACTTATTTCAATATGTCGGTCAAAATGAAAACTAATTCTAAGTTAGAGTCACTCGAGTTTCAGCTGTTTAGATGCTGCTGATAGTCCCGTCAGCTGCTGATCCACTGTGTGTGTTTTCCCTTCCTGCTGTGAAGCAAAGTGTCTTATCTTCTCCCAGAGAAAACAACCAAAATGCTTTCAATACTTTTTTTTTTAATGTGTTTATTTTCGAACTTTCCCTCTTCTCGGTAACGGGAGCACTTCCCTAATGTTAGTCCTGTTGCTACTTAATGGTGGTCATTACACTGTTAGTGTTGCCGGTAATCCACACACACACACACACACACACACACACACACACACACACACACACACACACACACACACACACACACACACACACACACACACACACACACACACACACACACACACACACACACACACACACACACACACACACACACACACACACACACACACACACACACACACACACACACACACACACACACACACACACACACACACACACACACACACACACACACACACACACACACACACACACACACACACACACACACACACACACACAGTATGTGAAAGCGTTTTCTACTGCTGCCACCTCAAATTATGGCTAATGCAATCACTTTCATTATCAATTTGGCAGCATGCAAGTCCTTCTATATTAGAAATCGTTACAATACAACATCTCTCATGCATTCCTCGTTTTGTTCCCACGGTGTCAGACACTAAAGTTCAAGCTGCCACAAGTTGGAGGGGAATTGCAGAAACTCAGTTTCACACTGTTAACTGATATCAATACAAACTGCCTGCAACATTTTTGATAACAAGCCAAATGCCCGGTGTGATCAGTTGCCTTCATTAGCTCTATGGTAACTATGATCCAAGTTAAACTATGCCAGAGTGGAGCAAGGTCAATAACAACACAGGGGATGGAATGAAATAAAAAATATAAGGCCCACTCTGTGTGATTATTCCTCTCCGTTCGACCTTTCTCTGTCTCCACCTCCACTTTAGTTCTGTCTGTTTGTCTTGTTGGCTCCTCGTAGACGCGTTCCTCTCCAAGGACTCTAAATCTGTCTCTCTCTTTGTTTCCACTCAGTTTAAATCAACTTTAAAATGCTCTTCCTCAATTAGTAGCGTTTCCCAACAGGCTGCCGGTAGAAGAAAATATCCGAGACACAAGTGTAATGGAAACTTCTGGAGCAAGGACTCGAAAACAATCCACTCACCAACTCTGAAGATCTCTCACCCATAAGAGAATAATCAACACTCTGCACAACAAGCAAGGCACTATAACGCCTCTCCCTATAGCATTGACTCCAAAGAGGTGATAGACCCCGACAAGCTACTACCTGATGTCCTTAGCCAGCAAACTATCTCCTGTCCACTTGTGTGCTCGACCTTTAACAAGCAATACTAAGAAGTCAAAACGGCAGAAAATTGAGTTCTGTTCTTGTATTATTTTACTGAGCCCTTATTTATTTTGTGCCTTGTGCAGTTTTTTCCTCCAGCTGAGCTCCCTGTTCGGTTGGTGGCGTTTCATTGTCACATGTCCCCATGAATCGCGCTGCCCTTTAATGTCACCTCGGGAGACAAACACACACTACAGGAGAGGAGAAATCACTATATGGTCAGTTTGTTCTCATTATCTCCTCGACAACCACGAGAATAACATTCTCCCTTTCCTCTGAGTTACTTCTAGTACTGACGGTTATATCTCACCGTCTGAATCATCCTCTGTTTCTTAAGATTTAATTTCTCTTCCACCATCCGCTAATTATTTCTGTCCCTCCTTCCTCTTTCCTTATGACTCTGACAGTGGTGTGAGAAGTAGATCATGTGGTAAAGTTAAAGTAGCAATACTACGGTGTGGAAATACTCCGTTAAAAGTATCCTGCATTCAAAACATTACAAGTATAAAAGCATTGCCATCAAAATATACTTATAAGTACCAAAACGAGAAGTATTGATAAAGGGGCAGTGGATTATAAATTCATATTTGAGAAGAGATAAAACTGAATATACAAATTGAATTTCTCAAGTACAGTACAAGTAAATTGAAATATATTTGACTGTCATAAGGAAAGCGACACACTGACTACAACTGAAAACAATTCTGTTCTATTTCTTCCTACATTCCTGAAAGTGGTGGCAACAAGTGTGTTTCTCATCTCAGGGGGAGGGGAGATCACAGGATAAATCACAGGGATGAGGGGAAGCATCATGTGGCCCTCATGAGACCGGTCACATGACTGACCGAGCACCATGGTGGAAGATATGAGATCTAAGATCCTCACACTTTACAGCAAATGAAGAACACATCATCTATGACTATTAATGCACTCAGTGAGACCTACAGCTGCAGGACAAAGAGACACAGAATAAAATATGAACCTGAAAATGAGCATAATAGGGTCCCTTTAAACTCTACACCATTGAAGAACACTATGCTAATGTGATGCATGCATCCTGGAAGACAGCCAGTCGCACCATTGAGCTTCTGCTCCATCAACTATTTATAAGGTGCTGCTGCAGTCGTATTTACAGTATGTTCGTTTGTAAGACTACTCAAGACAAGATGTTGCATAACAGTACAAAAGATCTTAAATCATAAGAAAACTGAAAAGAAACTGAACTAACGCTGTTGCACACAATCCATGATGCCTTCCTACATTTACTGCTAAAGATGATCCTCATTTCAAATACATAGTAAAAAGCTAGTATTGCCAAACTTGCCTTTGTGCTGTAAATCTATACTGCCTAATCAAACCTGATGACACACGATGTAACAAGTACTGCTGGGTTGCACATTTTGTCTCTTTCGTTTGTGGCAATTACGCTCAAATATTAATGTGCCGATTATTTATTCATGTCAAAATGCTACACAAAGCACATTTAAAAAGGATTTAGAGGTCATCTGGGTTTACTTTGATGCACTCAGACTACTACATATGTGATCGTAGTTCTGTTATTAATATTGTTCTCCTTCCCGTCTGGTCTTTAAATGAGAAACTGACACCAAACTCTCAGAAGTCTTTTTAGAAACCATTTCCAACATGACTCTCAGGCTTTTATCCTGCAAAATCCCATCGTTTTGACCCAAGATCCAAACAGAATAAACGTAGTCGTCGTCGAGCCATGTGAAAACCCAAAAATGAAACGTCTAAACAGCCCACTTTTACTCTAATGCGACAACATGCCATCTCAATTCTATCAGGGACGTTTCCAAGTGCAGTGATGTGTAACCTAATCTCAGAGTTACATCACTCTGACAGCCTGACGGTGTGTTAGAGACGTTCACAGTCCTCTAACGTTGATAATGTTACAGAATAATCGATGTTGTTTCGGGTACACGACTTACTTGCTTTGGAAATCCCTTTAGTGCTCAGCAGTTTCATCTCAATACTGAACGCTCACAGGCAATTAACCGGCATGCATCATCTGCACTTCCAGGCAATAATAAAAAACGGTTTGTATTTTGTCGCTTGGCAACAAATGCATCTTCAGACAGAGGATCTTTTTTATAAGATGTTGTACAAGCGCTCGCTGCAAAAGTGGCTTCACAAGTGCTCCCTTTGGATGCCATTGAAAAGCTTTTATCTCAGCCTCAGGAGCTCCATATTCTGCGGTGAATCAGCTTTTTGGGAAGGAACACACTCAAATATTAAAGTGTTTCTGACAAAAAGTCAAAGAAACGTTCAAGGTGAATCAATCCTGTGACTACAGATATTGCTTTCACTCAGTCTGAGTGTTACATCGTTGCAAAACTGTAAAGAATGTACGAAAGAAGATGCTACAGAGAGAGAAACAGCCGAAAGCATAAAGCCTTGATAGACGTCTGGTTCAACAACTGAATTTTTTTAACCTGTAATAGTCTGTATATAAAAAGCAGGAAACAATGTCTTAACTTCTTTTATATTGAGTCAATATTTTGGGGGCTTTGAATGACAAAATACGATTTGTAAAGACATTTTCTTTGATCTTGAGACACTGGGATCAACTTTTTAAACTATTTTCTAATATTCTATCGACTAAACAACCAAGAAACAAGTCAATAATGACAAATGAAGCCCTAGATTACATTTCATGTCACTTGTTAGACGCTTTTATCCAAAGCGACTTACATACTCAATACTGTGAGCAATCCCCACAGGAGCAACTTGGGGTGAAGAGTCTCGGGGACACAACGACATGCTGACTGCAGTGGGGTTTGAACCTGTACAACCCACTGCACCACACGCCTAGATCTAATACAACTAACGGGAAGAGCGTGACTGATTCTGACAATTCTTGCAAGTCGGCAAAATGTTACTTCCTGTGAGAGGTGAGTGTAATAATCCAATGAATCAATAGTTTTACAATGATGACTTCGAACAAAAAAGCAAAGAGAGGTGAAAAGGGAGGGGGATGTGTGCAGAGTCAGCATTTAGGAAGAGGGGGTGTACACTCTCTCCACTTTTCTCCCCCCTCTCTGATGGGAGGACCCCGGGGAATGCTGCGTTCACTCCCCTCAGACAGAGAGAACATTAAGGTGCACCTGCCCCTCTCAGCACTTTCAACCCAAAGTTATTATGATGACCCAAGTTCAAACAACGTCTCTTTGGATAGAGGAGCACCATTACCCCGGGGCTATCCATCATCTGCCTCCCTGTTCAATGGGCTGTAATACACTGTTAATGTTACGCACAATGTACACGCGTATACAAGCCATACTGGAGCTCAGCAGGTACTGTAAGTGTCACGATCTGTCTTTGTGGTGTTTTGTCTTGTCTATATCTGTTTTTGGTTTTCTGTCTGCGTTGTGTTGTGTCTTGTTTGGATTTGTCTGTGGTTCCCTGTCGTTAGTTTCCCTGGTGTGTCTGATTACCCGATTGTGTTCACCTGTGGCCCCTGTGTTTTCTCCTCCCTCCTCACCGATGTCTTGTTTGTGTGATTAGTCTTGTGTGTATTTAAGTTCTGGTTTTTCTGTCTGTCTTTGTCGGTTCGTCTTGTGTCATGACTAGTTCGTCGGTGAGTGTTCTGTTTTGTCTTTGTTGTTCACCTAGCCTTGAAATAAAGGAATTTGCACTTTAATCTGCATTTGGGTCCTACCTGCTTCACACACCGTGACAGTACGAACCGACCACATTATGGACCCAGCAGACTCAGCCCTTTTGATGCGACAGGCGGAAAGTCTTGGATACTCTCTGGAGTACATTTTTGATACATGGAAAGGCGCCTCATCTAGACGGGGTAGAGAGGCTGCGTTGAAGGAGGCATGTCAGGAGGTTGCTCGCAAGCCCTGGCTCTGGAGCTTGTTGCCCGAGTGGCTTAGGGTTTTCTCACGTAGCCCTGAGTACCAGGCTTCATGTTCTGACCCTTTCCTGGGGTCTGGTCTGGCGTTTGGAGGTCCACGAAGCCTCCAAAAGACTCCTAAAGGACGAAAGGCCAGGGTTCCAGCGCCAGTTCCGGCTCCAATGCCGGACCCAGCAGCCATGGTTCCGTGCTCCAGTACCATCCCACATAGCCATGGTACCGTGCTCCAGTACCACCCCACACAGCCATGGATCCGTGTTCCGGTTCCTTGCCCAGCAGCCATGGTTCCGGCTCCAGTGCCGGCCCCAGCAGCCATGTTTCCGGCTCCAAAACCGGCCCACACAGCCATGATCCAGGCTTCAGCTCCGGACCTTACAGCCATGTTTCCGGCTCCAGAGCTGGCCCATACAGTCATGGTCCCGACTCCAGCACCTCGTCTCCTGCTGGCTCCCCAGCCGACGCCAGCTCCCGAGTCTTGTCGGCGTACCGGCCGACTCCAGCACCTCGTCTCCTGCTGGTTCCCTAGACGACGCCAGCTCCCCGTGTCCTGTCGGCATACCGACCGACACAAGTTCCCTCTCAAGTCCCCTCTCAAGTTCCTACCCGAGTCCCCTCTCAAGTTCCTACCCGAGTCCCCTCTCCAGTTCCTACCCGAGTCCCCTCTCCAGTTCCTACCCGAGTCCCCTCTCCAGTTCCTACCCGAGTTCCCTCTCGGGTCCCCTCTCCAGTCCCCTCTCCAGTTACCTCTCCAGTTCCCTCTCGAGTCCCCTCTCCAGTCTCCTCTCGAGGTCCCCTCTCAAGTCTCCTCTCCAGTTCCCTCTCGAGTCCCCTCTCTAGTCACCTCTCAAGTTCCTACCCGAGTCCCCTCTCCAGTTCCCTCTCCAGTTCCCTCTCGAGTTCCCTCTCGAGTTCCCTCCTTTAGTCCCTCCTTTAGTCCCTCCTTTAGTCCCTCCTTTAGTCCCTCCTTGAGTCCCCTCTCTAGTCCCTCCTCTAGTTCCCCTCGCGAGTCCCATCTCTAGTTCCTCCTCTAGTCCCTCCTTTAGTCCCTCCTCTAGTCTCTCCTCTAGTCCCCTCTCGAGTCCCCTCTCTAGTTCCCCTCTCGAGTTCCCCCTTGGTTCCCCTCTCGAGTCTCCTCTCGAGTCCCCTCTCGAGTCACGTCTCAAGTCTTACCCAATGTCCTGGTCCGTTGAAGGTTCCACTGGGGGTCCTGCCAACTCCATGTCCTGTCCCGTTGGAGGCCCCGTCGACTACTCCTCTGCCGGGGGTCCTACCAATCGTATGTCTGTCCCGTTGGAGGTCCCGCCATCTACTCTCCTGCCGGGGGTCCTGCCAGCTCCTTGTCCTGTCTCGTTGGAGGTCCCGCCAACTACTCTCCTGCCGGGGGTCCTGCCAACCCTTTGTCCTGTGCCGTTGGAGGCCCCGCCGACTACTCTCCTGCCGGGGGTCCTGCCAACCCTTTGTCCTGTCCCGTTGGAGGTCCCGCCGTCTACTCTCCTGCCGGGGGTCCTGCCAACCCTTTGTCCTGTCTCGTTGGAGGTCCCGCCATCTACTCTTCTGCCGGGGGTCCTGCCAACCCTTTGTCCTGTGCCGTTGGAGGCCCCGCCGACTACTCTCCTGCCGGGGGGTCTTGCCAACCCTTTGTCCTGTGCCATTGGAGGCCCCGCCGACTACTCTCCTGCCGGGGGTCCTACCAACCCCTTGTCCTGTTCCATTGGAGGCCCGCCATCCTCTGTCTCGCCGGGGGTCCTGCCAATCCCGTGTCCTGGTCCTCTTCCGTGGGGGATCCTGCCAAGGCCTGTCCCACCAGCTCCGGTTCCTGTCCGGCCGATACCGGGTCCTGCCCGGCCTCCGGAGCTCTCTGGTCTTCGCCCTCGAGCCCGGCCCCCTGAGAGCCGCGGTCTTCGCCCTCTATCCCGGCCCTCTGTGAGCCGTGGTCTTCGCTCTCGAGCCCGGCCCCCTGAGAGCCGCGGTCTTCGCCCTCGATCCCGGCCCTCTGTGAGCCGTGGTCTTCGCCCGCGATCCCGGCCCCCTGACTCTTCCTGCCGCTGCCTTCGCCCTCATGCTCGGCCGCCCGAGTCCCCCACCTTAGACTCTGCCTTGCCCCCGGGCCGTCCGCCCGAGATCCCTTCCTGGTCCTCTGCTGTGCCTCTGGGCCTGTCAGCTCAGTCCCGTCCTCCTGACCCCCTCCACCCACCCTGGTGGCCTAGTGATACGTCCCTCCTCCGGACCCCCTCCACCCACCCTGCTTGAGGTTTTGGACTTTTGTGGGGGTTTTTTTTGGCACGTCTGGGATCCGTCCCTTGAGGGGGGGGGTACTGTCACGATCTGTCTTTGTGGTGTTTTGTCTTGTCTATATCTGTTTTTGGTTTTCTCTCTGCGTTGTGTTTTGTCTTGTTTGGATTTGTCTGTGGTTCCCTGTCGTTAGTTTCCCTGGTGTGTCTGATTACCCGATTGTGTTCACCTGTGGCCCCTGTGTTTTCTCCTCCCTCCTCACCTGTGTCTTGTTTCTGTGATTAGTCTTGTGTGTATTTAAGTTCTGGTTTTTCTGTCTGTCTTTGTCGGTTCGTCTTGTGTCATGACTAGTTCGTCGGTGAGTGTTCTGTTTTGTCTTTGTTGTTCACCTAGCCTTGAAATAAAGGAATTTGCACTTTAATCTGCATTTGGGTCCTACCTGCTTCACACACCGTGACAGTAAGGGCAGCGTGAAAAATGTGTTAGCTCATTAGCAAATGTCTAATGGTTTGTAATACTAGAACCAACATCCAAAAGTGCAAAGAAAGATACAAAATGAAGTGAAATGTGACTGTTATTGTCTCCTCATGTAAACAATACAGGAGCTGTCATCTAAAAGCGAAGCAGCAGCCAGTCGACAGTGGCTCAGTGCGAGCCGTAAATCTGTAGGTAAAGCGGTTAACCCTGGTGCACTCTGGGGATTGTGGGCAGTATGGACGGGCCGGGGTTAAATGATTAGCCGTGCACACAGGAGCACGCTTCAAAAGTCCTTCAAAATAAAAGCACTAAATAGGAATGTAATTTAACTTTTGACACACAACAAATGAAGCCATGACTATAACTGTTATCGTTTACAGTTAGAATATAATAATATGAAACACAGATTGACATTTGTTTGTTAAATTATGTTTAAATTAGTATGAAAAACAGTAAATAGGGTCCTTAAAGCAGCATTTAAATTTAAATTCAACTTCATTGATTGTGGTAAGTGATTAAATACTTGTGCTGTCTGTGAGATCACATTTTAAAGACATTTATCTGGCGACAACTCTATAAGAAGCTGTTCAAACTTCAGCTTACATTGTCAGGCAGTCTACTAATGAATTATTGACAAGTGGACAAAGCCAAGGAGTTCATGTGAGCCGCTGCCCTCTGCGTCACCCGGCCATACTGAACTGCACCTGTCCACAGTAACCGTTACACTACAGAGAAGACAATATCACCACCCGCCATTATTCACTTCACTGTTAACCGTTATTCCTGCATCAAATGCACGGATCAGTTGTAAGTGCAATGGTGGATATTAAGCAGCAGGAGCTAAGTGAATGGCTTGGATGTGAGGGTATAGCTGTAAAATGGATTAAGTGTGTGAGGGTATAGTGAACACTAGTAACCCTTTAATCCACTGTGTGAAGGCAGGAAGCCAGACAGAGAGAAGACAGGCATTTCCTGTCCAGGAATCCAGATTCGTCAGCGGCAGAAGAATGCTGCTTTAAACTCACTGAAGCACACGATCTCTATTTCCTTTTCAGTATCAGAATTTGATATGGATTAAATCAATGGTTCAGATTTAGATCGAAGAAATCTCCAATGTCACTTATTTTGTTAGAATATGCTATTTTATGTATTAATCGAGTCAACATTTTGCAAATATTTAAAAAAAGGAACAAAAAAGTTATTTTATACATTTGATGGTTAAAAGGAATCTGCTAAACATTTTTAGGTGTCATATCGTTGATCTACGTTTATCAATGCTCCTCTACGCTTTAAGTATTGAACTGAGCACCGCAGACAGTCAATTTAGAACGCATTTACAATACACATTACTTTTAGACTTTCCCAGAGAAAAGAACAAAGGCGATCAGCAGAGTGAGTACAGTACGAGTACACTAGCTAGCTCGTACTTGTCACTGTGATTTCATTTTGTTCTCATTCTTCAGGACAGGAGCGACAGCCACAACCATTACAACTCTACACGTTGCACTTAAAAAGCTTACATAACATCCTTTCTTCTTACTTCATCTGCTGCACATGGGGAGACCGAAAACCCCTGAGAGTATAACTGGTGTCCTCAGCTCAACTCTATCAGACTAGTGTATTGTTATAAACTCAGGAATTGCATTCAGCCTAGTTTCCGTTGATTGCTGAAACACTGAATGCATTTTTTGTAAATTTGACTTGACTCTAATTTCATTTTGTATGATTTACATGCCTATTCAGTGAAGGGAAAATGTATTAAATATATAATGGATCATCTCATCTGCATCACATGATTGATGTTTGAGAAGGTCAAAACTAGCTAATTCTATTAATCTTACGAATGTCGAAACTAGTAAACAGACCGGCTGTTAATAATAGTATTCATTTATTTTCCAAGTGGTTTATAAATCAAGTTTCCTGCAGGTATATTAAGACATTACTTTAATTTTAATGCTGAAAAAATATTTGAAATTGTCTAAATAGTACAGCTATTGTCTACTCCTGCATAAAATGTGATCACAGTCCTTTTATCTTCCATCCGTTTGTTTACAGATAAAAAGACAAATCTCGGCATGCTTACTTTATAACGCTCTCATTCTTATGAAACAGATAGGCTATTCAAATGAAGACTGAACTTCCAGTTAGCCTAATTTACAGAGTGGTCAGAGGGGGTGTGAAGTTAAACTTCTGTTGTTGCAATGTTGAGGTAGAATGAAGGAGTTTGGAACCGTCGTTAGCCAAAAGCACCGAGAGTTTATTGATCACAGTACATTAATTACATACGGCCGGGGAGATCATCTTAGTTTTCCACCGTCCCGTGGTCCACCATGATTATCTCTGAACCAAAGCCACAAAGCATCGCTGCTACACGAGGAGAGGCCGGCCCATAGAAAGCCCGCGTTTACATAATCAATAACCGATGGGAGACGATGATCTGCTTGTCTCAAAGAGATGCAGCCAGGTCTCAACCCTCCCCCACGGATATAGGAGAAGCGTTTGACCTGTGACCTCAACCTACAGAGGAGTCTTTGACTACACACCACAAGCAGATGTTTGCAGTATCACAGACTCTAAGGAACCATAAGAGACTCTATAAACAGATCAGATTAAAATATTCTCTTACAGGGGGTAATACTCCATCATAGCTGACTCGCAGTATTGACAGATATTTCATTAAGGCCCTGTATTGACAGCCAGATAAATGTTCCTTATCCTCATCTTAAGCAGCCTCTCTGCATCCGGGGTTTTTGCAGCGGCAGTGCAATCAATTGAACCCTAACCCATTTGTCTAAAGCAGTTATCCAGATGAATTACAGCAGCAGACCTCATCAGCATCACACATCCTTCCAGTCACAGACTTGTCTCTGCATGTTGCTCACTATAAAGCTACATTTCACCCTCCACACAGCAGGGACTTTAACCAGCCCTTTTCAACAGTTGTGAGACTGTGTCTGAGCCTCAGCTGAGCGTGGAGCCGAGGTCTAACCCTGATGTGGATTATTGTCAAACGCATTACTGTGGAGCCCTAATGCAACTCACAGCCAAAGAGGCCGGCTGCTCCACTGCTGGCCATCGATTTCAGTAGCAGGGAGAAAACAACTGGATTACATAATTCATGTGACTGACTGATCCATTTGTAGTCAACTGGGAGAATTCACAAAATAGACTGATATGCACACAAGTTTTGTCATTCAAGCCATTTTAAATGATGCAAAACAAGTTCAAACTATGCAAAACAAGCTGCCACTGGATTTGCTAAAAGTGCAGTGATTTAAGCCCCTTTCTTTCTGTCGCTGTCTGTCTGCAGCTCTTGACATGTTCCGTCAGGTCTGCTCTGTAGAGTCCTGCACCTTTTACACTGCCATGCTCATGTTATGATCCAGTTTGAACATGGTGTGCTGCAACACTTGAATTACTATCTAAGAAACAAATATTACTTGAGAATTGTATGCCAAACCGCAATAAAAAATATAACGTTTTAGTCTAGCACATAGCACTTTTATCAGTAAAACTATACTACACCACGTTGTATTTTAATATTACAGAATGATGTTGTTTTAAACCATGACATTTAAAAATAAATCCTCAATACATTATATTTGGACGGGATTTTGAGTCATATAAGGAACTTACACTCTAAATTCAAACTGCCATTGTTTTTGTTTTTACATTTCAGGACAAAACAATAACTTTCTATTAAAAAAATAACAGGATTCAGAGTGTTTTCACGCTTCAGACAGTTCCCCAGTCATTTCCCAACGAGCCTCTTTCCACTCCCTTTCGCGAACTTAATCCGGATGAGTAGCTGCTTCGGCGGAATTTGAAACCAATAATGATAAAAAAGCTTACACGTTTTCTGTTTATCTCGGTGACATTGCAAAGGGCTTTAGTCTGCACAGAAGAGGCTTGGATAAGCCACACTTAGGAGTGCGTAAACGTAGTAAAAACTCACATATCTGCTGATGAGGGTCCGCAGAGTGCTGAAATCCATCCCCATCCTGTTCCTCTGCTTCTTCCTCGTTTACAAAAGGTGACTTTACTATATACGCTAACTTCTTTTTAATTCTCCGGTTTTGTCCATGACTTTTCCTCCCTTCTCTTCTTCCTGAATAATAGAAGAAGAAGGCTCGGTCCCGACAAAAGCTGCTCCAAACAAATGCAAACCTGAACTCACCTATAGGGACTTAACAGGCTTTACTAGTAACAGGAGGAGCGTGTGTGTGTGTTGTCAAAGGCAGTTCATGCAGAAACACACAGGTGGGCTGCTCTTCCTCTCTCCCCCTCTGTGTGAGTACTCGTAAGCTTCTTGTCTCGGACCAAAGGAGCTTTTCTCTCATCTACGTCACGAGCAGCCAGGTGGTGGCTGAGCGTGGAGGTGAGCGCATGCGCACTCTAGTGTTTTCGGTGCGTAATTGATTGGAGGTTTCAGTTAATTAGGCTACTGATTTGTTTGTTTGGAGGGCGTAATGTTACACCAAAGACAACATTAGGAATAACTTCAGTTAATTAAATTGAGGAAAATGCAATGAATGATAGGCCTATTGCAAATCATTTACATGGTTGGTTGTGTGTGTGTGTGTGTGTGTGTGTGTGTGTGTGTGTGTGTGTGTGTGTGTGTGTGTGTGTGTGTGTGTGTGTGTGTGTGTGTGTGTGTGTGTGTGTGTGTGTGTGTGTGTGTGTGTGTGTGGTGTGTGTGTGTGTGTGTGTGTGTGTGTGTGTGTGTGTGTGTGTGTGTCATACTTGCCAACCCTCCCGATTTTCGCGGGAGACTCCCGATTTCATAGCCCTCTCCCGGTTTCCTCCCGGGGTCATATTTCTCCCGCATTTCTCCCGATTTCTGACTAAATCAGATTTACACACGACTGTTTCCACTCGGACTTATTACAGCTACACCATTTTTTGGTTTCCATGGTAGCGCGTCTCTTTAGTAGCGTGCGCAACTAGATAGTCACAGAAAAACAGAACAAGAATGGACAACTCGACCCTCTGTTCACTCCTTTCCTGGTCCAGCCCATCAACATCAAGAGGATGGTGCTACAGGCCGCAAGGCATTGCACTCAGAACTACAATAAGCACGTTAATGTTAATCTAACAGCTCCGTTGATCCACTAGCACCCCCCCCCCCCCCCCCCCCCCCCCCGATTTCTGAGGTCTCAAGGTTGGCAAGTAGCCTATGTGTGTATTTTATGGGGTGTTATCGAGATTCGGACTCCCCAGTGGTGCTGTCCATCCAGACGGTGCTGAAATGATAAAGAATAACATATAATGCACTTTTTTTCTACATTACTAACATTTTTAAACTATCATCTTGATTAAAAGACGAGATAAACAGAACGAAACTATTGATAAACATAATGTATGAATAAAATAAATTAAAACAAAGGCTATAACATTACTCCAAATTAAGCCATTTTAAATATATATATATCTTAATTATTTGTTTTAATACATTTGGCCTCATTTGGTATGAACTTCAATTCTTCACTACAGAAAATTAGCAGAGTTTGAACTGTCCTTATTTCCAGAGGTATTATATAAACTATAGTAGTGAAAAGAAAATATAAGTGATTTTTAAATCATCAGTTTATGCTAAGTGTTTTTAGCTGAGGTCAGAAGGGTCAGAACTACAAGTGTAGTTTCTTTGTTTGTTTTCATTCATTGGTCCATCCTCTGTTTCCTGGAGACGCTTTTCGGCGGGTTCTGTTGAAACACCAGCGTCACAGTCACCACAATGACAACCACCATATCCGGTTGTGACCTTCAAAATAAAAGCCCTAAAAGTCAAACTCAAGACTACACATCTTTGAATACATTTTCAGATGTAATAATAAGACTGTCTTCATTTCTTTCTTATATATGTTGTCTTATTAATTTCAGTGGCTATTTTTACATTAATAATTATAGACAATAATCACTGTTTTTCTTTACATTACATGTTACTTGTTAGATGCTTTTATCCAAAGCGAATTACACACTCAATACTGTGGACAATGCCCACAGGAGCAATTTGGGGTGAAGTGTCTCAGGGACACAACGACATGCAATGGGACTCGAACTTGCTACCCCATGATTTGAAGTCCAGCACACTATTCACTGAGCCACAGTCGCCCGTTACTGTGGTTACTTTATTAAAAAGCCAGCTCCTGTGTGGTTTGATTTCTATAATAGAGAAATAAACATTTGTATTTTCCTTAAGTAGACATTTTACAGTAAGAAAAGTTGAACAATTGGCAAGAAATCAGATTAACAACATTGATGTTATCCAATAATTTAGCTGTAAATGCTTGACTCACACACCTGGTACTGCACTATACATTATATATATGACTACTTAAGTATAAAGTAATTCCAGTTTCACTTGATAATGTTAGCCTTATTCATTCATACTACCTGTCAGGTCCTGCAGTGGCTCAGTCAGTAGGGGCTTGGACTGTGAGCCGTAGAGTCGCCGGTTCAAGTCTCCGACCAGACCTAAATGGAGTGTGGATTGCTACATGGAGAGGTCCCAGTTCACCTCCTGCCCTGCTGTGGTGCCCTTGAGCAAGGCACCGGACATCCCCCTTCCCCCCTCACTCCCATTGCTCCCCAGGCGCTGTACAATAGCTGCCCACTGCTCCTAGTACAAGACTCCTGGTACTAGGATGGGTTAAAACCTATGGTTAAAACAAAGCAGAGAATACATTTCACTGTGTGTGCTGTTAGCTCTGCACGTGTTACCATTAAAGAGTGTTTCATCCCTCCCAATTCTGAAAGTCATGCAACAGGTGTTCCATGCTCTTATTTTGAAGGAAACGTTGCCCTATTGTCGCTCCTGTTCTTCCTGCGCCATGCTGGCTTCACTCCACTTGTCAAAATGGCGTTGTTCGTAGTAGCAGACTTGAGTTAGTTCTTATTATTCAGTTATTGGGAAACATACGCAGCGTTAGACCCGACAGTATGGCGACCCTGGATCAGAAATCACCCAATGTGCTTCTCCAGAGCCTCTGCTGCAGAATCACGGGGAAAAGCGAAGGTAGATGAGCCACCGTAGCATGCAGGAGCTGTCACGCGAAACCTCATTGACAAAAATAGGCACTTTGCTAATAATCGTTATATTACTAATCAGACATATTTTCCACATCATTTAAAGTGGTTTGTTGAATCTGTACCCCCTACTGGGTAATTCGGCGTGTTAATTGCACCCCAGTAGGTTCAGATTTGTACAATATTCTCAACTTTTAACACTGCTGGAGCTTCTGTGTTTGGGACGGAAAGTGGTAGAAAAAGAATGAAATCTACCTGAAGTTATAGCTGTCTGGTCTTTTGCACATATGCCGAATTGAAGAGAGCATGATAACCACTTATCAAACTGAATTTAGTGGAAAAAGACACTCTAAAATATGAGATCGACAAAAAAATAGAGTTGCTTTGAGTTTGGTTTTACTTTAGCTGTGGCGCGGTAACGTTAGCTGTCATTCAATGGGCTCGGCCAGATACTGCACATCACACTAAACAGCTTTATGGCACCTCCAGCTGTAAATATAACACTGCAAGCTTTGGTTGGATAAAACAATTAGCATTTTAATTAATCTATCTATGAGTTTGCAAATCTGTTAGCTCTCATGCTGACCAACACACTGTTACTTGCAAACACTGCTAGCTGCAGGCCGCTGCTGGATGCAGAGATGCATGATGGATTCAGAGATAACGGAAACATTATGATGCTTGTTTTTCAGGCAATTTAATTCAATTGCAGATTTGACTGCATGATCAAATGCAGCAAAGCTTTGCAGCCTGGCAATGCTTTTATTTGATATTTATCCAGAGATTATTAGTGCCCCATTATTCACAATCTTTTTCAATGCCATAACACATTTCTATCAGGTTCCTACTAGTATCTAGCTTTTAAAATCTTATACTGTTTATTCACAACTTTTTAAAGTAACATTTTCAATTAGCCTTAATTGATATGTGAACTGACAGCAGCACATATAAAACTCCTTGTCAAAACAAGTGATGGACTTAAGAGTGCTGCCATGACTTTTACTCAGTACCTGTTTTTTTATTTCTCCAGCTGAAGTTGCCCACCAGTTCCAGTATGCAGTGCGAGTCATTGGCAGTAACTACGCCCCCACTATTGAACGGGATGAGTTCCTGGTGTCAGAGAAGATCAAGAAAGAATGTAAGTTTGGACAAATATTATCCCTTAATGATCACACATTCATATTATCCTTTACTTTACGATTGTAGCTCGTTACAAAACTTTACCTACATTATATTATCACATTTTTTCTCATCCACAAGCAAAACTATCCCGTCTCGGTTGCTGTCCAGTAGTTTTTGATAAGAGAGACCTTTTGCCTTTAATGCTGGAGCCCTCCCAGAAAAAGTCAAAAGCTTTATTGCCCCATAACAGCACATCCAAGTAGTTTTAT
Source organism: Gymnodraco acuticeps (assembly GCF_902827175.1). NCBI lineage: Eukaryota > Metazoa > Chordata > Actinopteri > Perciformes > Bathydraconidae > Gymnodraco > Gymnodraco acuticeps. The sequence continues at coordinate 517,590 of NW_022990152.1, forward strand.
AGTTCCCAAGGTTGCACTATTAGTGGGAATACATCGATCCATGCTTTGACGCAGAAAATAGCGCAGCACTTACTGTACAAAGTGTTTATTTGGTGGACTTATGGGAACTTTGTTAAAAGTGTTTGTTAGGGTAATGGAGTTGCTATAAAATGTGTGTTGTCAAAACAAGAATAGCAACCTCATGTTCCCCAGCAAGTCATTTCCTTACTATAGAGATAGGCTGTGTGTGTAACGTTTTTCCTTTTTAAATAATGATGCTGTTGCAGTGCTGAAGCAGAGGAGAGAAGCCGACGCTGCTCTGTTCTCAGAGCTGCATAGAAAACTTCAGACGCAGGTGTGTACTGCAGGAAACCCTCTGAACTGTAACAGGACATCGCTCACATACGTCATATTATTATCATTAGTAATAGATTGTAATGAGGTTTCTGTTGACAGAGTGTTTTGAAGCATCGCTGGTCTGTTCTCTACTTGCTGCTCAGCCTCTCTGAAGACCCCCGCAAACCGTCCGGCAGGGTGAGACACACACACACACACTTCCTTATTAAAAACACTGTCTTGATGCCCTTACCTCCTCCTCACCTCATGTCCCTGTCCTTCCCAGGTTGGAAACTATGGAGCACTCTTCGCCCAGGCGCTCCCCAGAGACGCCCACTCCACCCCGTTTTACTGCACCCGGCCTCAGAGCCTGGCCCTGGGCTACGGAGAGAGGAGCGCCGGGCTGTCGGCCAGCATGGGGACCAGCGGCATCTCCAGCCTGGGAGTGTACACACTGAACGGGCCCACAGTCACGCCACAGTCACTGCTGTCTGGGTGAGCATCTTCACATGAGTTTCTGCAAAGGCAAACCTGTTGAAGACACAAGCTAACGTTATCCCTGGATTATTTGCAGTTCTTAATACTCAGATTAAGAATTAATAGAGATGACAACCTTCTTAACATCTTCATAACTGAGTTGTTAGCTGTGTTCACCTGAAAGGCTCTGGGGAAAGAAGAGTGTTATTTATCCATCGGATGCTGTAGAAACACTCTGAAAGCATCAATTAGCACCATCAAATAAACGTGCCTCTTATAGATCTGTTTATTGAGACATCAGAAGGCCATTTAGGTCCATTTATCTGTATTAATAATGCAGGAGTCCTTCTGTTACAAATGACCATTGAGCTGTCCGAGTTCACCTTTTATAGACATGAAAGCAGAGATTCCTCACTCTAAACATAAAAAGGTCCCAGGGCATTGAATAAAAAATACACAGTAATTGTGCTTTAATTATACAAAGAATTGCTTTCTCCTTGTTTGAGTTTATTTGCTGTTCTGAGTGCATCGTCCAGCAAAAGACCTCTTAATGCAGACCTTAGGCGCATTCACACCGCAGTACTTTTCCCACAAAGGTTCATGAGAACTTAGTTCATGAGAACTCTTTTGTCGCGTTCACACCAAAAAGAGCCGGTACTAAAATTAGTTCATGAGAACCTTTTTACCCCCACGAAAGTCCCTGCTAGAGAGCAGAGAGCTGCTAGAGAGCAGGGACTTTCGTGCGGCTCTCTTGTGAGAAAAGAGCTATATTTCTGATTGGCTGGAAGGATTGTAAACCACGCCCCGTAAAACTCCCAAAAAGTTTTGTGAAGCCGCCATTTTATTATCCTTGCATTAGCATTATTAGCATTAGCATTAGCCCAACGCAGAAACGCAGAGACTAACTTATGGCAACACAAAATAAAACATGGGAGCGGTGGAGATGAGGAGGTGTCGGCGTTCTGGCGATTTACTCGGAAGGCCCCAGGGACTTATTCCGGTGTGAACGTGATCTGTACTTAGTTCATGAGAACTAAAGAGTTCTCATGAACTAAGTTCTCATGAACCTTTGTGGGAAAAGTACTGCGGTGTAAATGCGCCTTATGGTGATTGTAGTGTTGTGTACTAAAAACCTGTTTCAGCTAGATCTATTGATGTTTAATGGCAGCAGCAAATGAAGCTCAATTCAGAACACAATGTCATACAGATGTTTTTAAAGTGGGCTCAGTAAATGGAAGTGACAAATATTACATTAGTTATCAAAGGACACAGTAGTTCTGGGGAATTTAACAGTTTTTTTCTGCTTACCCAAAATCAGAAACTAATAAATGCCTTAAGACAAACATTCCTATTTATTTGGTTAAGTCCGAATGTGAAACAGCAATATAAGGCTAACTGTTTTTGTGTAATTGGATCAAACAACATAATAATGATCTCATGGACAACCACGGAACTAAACTCAGCAAATGGGGGCACCTTTTTTCCAATCTTTGTCTGTGGGTAGGCCGATCAGAAAATCCTGGATCTACATTATAACAAAATGTTATTGAGAGTAACAGTAAATCTGTGTGTGTGTGTGTGTGTTACAGTCAGCCCCCTCAGTCTGCAGCCGCTCAGCCTCTGGGTGCCCGGCTGGCCTGGGCTCTTCCTGTCAGCTCTTCCTCTGCGTTGGCCCCTCTCGCCACTCGACCGCTCCTCGGACCTCCGGTTCCCTCCTCCAGAGTGGTCCGACCTCGCAAAGACGGTAAGAGACATTTTCACAGAGAACAGAATGTCATTAATAGTTTATTTGTCATGACATAAACTCAATTCTCTGCCCTTGTTGTCCTCAGGCGAAGTGAGCGAGGCGGCGCTGGTGCGGGACATCCTGTACGTCTTCCAGGGAATCGACGGCAAGTTCATCAAGATGAGCGTCCAGGATAACTGCTACAAGATAGACAGCAAGGTACGTGAACCCGCATGGAGCAGTGTCAAGCTTTTAATGGACTAATGAGTTCAGCCGGCTGCACACATTACCCAGAGTCCAGCTCAGGACATCATCCCAGATCTACCGTACACTGTAGACCCCATGCTGGGTTGTGTAATGAAAGACACTGAATATGATCATTTAAATCTATTAGGGAGAATTTGTTTCCATTTTGGACATTTTTGGTTTTGAGTACATGATATTGAAACTGTTGTTGTTGTTGATCGGACTTCAAAAGAAAAATTCAACAGATCAATATAAAGCTCTTTGGCTCCGAGGCTACATCGACCTCTCCTTTTTTCTGTTCTGCCAATTTCTTTTATTCCCCATTTCATCCTCCTCTCTTGTTATCGATGGGAGGCCTCAGATGTAACCTGTCCCGATCCTCTCAGCGGTGCTAAACTTAAACCTGTGGTCAATCTGCTGTCACTGCCTGATGGAGAAGGAGACACTGAGAGCAGGAATAAAAGAGTCAAGGGTGGAGATATTTTGAAGTCTTCCATAGCCACTTACTTTCCCCTCTGTAAAGCTCTCTGGATAAGAGGTTTTGTTAAACAGATAAAACATTAATCTATCATTAAATGTTAATCTTCCTCATGCGGATTCAAAAATCTGTTAAACAGGATTGCAGATTACAGGAATCCGTATGAGGTTTTAAAATCTATTTAGGAACGGATGATACTTGTTTATTTACATTTATGTCTGTCTATCGAGTTAACACCATCAGCGTTAAGTGTGTGTGTTGTTTCTGTGAAGGGAAGGGACACAAAATACTTTTTTTGCAAACAAACTAAACACATTAAATGTAGGTTTATCACAAGATGATTAAACAAACAAATAGTGTAGCGATGTGCATGCATGTGTTGTAATGTGTGCTGTTCCTCACCAGGTGGTGCTGTGTAAATCCCTGAGGGACACCAGCAGCCGGCTGGCAGAGCTCGGCTGGCTCCACAACAAAGTCAGGAAGTACACCGACGCCAGGAGCCTGGACCGGGCCTTCGGACTGGTCGGACAGGTGCGCACGGTTCCCCAGATAACACACCTTATAGGTCACATCCTCCACGTATTTTAATCACTTCGTCTTCCTCTCATAGAGCTTCTGTGCCGCGCTGCACCAGGAGCTGAAGGAGTACTACAGGCTGCTGTCTGTCCTCCACTCCCAGGTACACACATCTGACACAGGAAGTTCATATGATAGAAATAAACTAGATTAGAGCTTTAATTGTGCGTGTCTGTGTGTTGTAGCTGCAGGTGGAGGATGAGCACGGTGTGATGGTGTGCACAGAGAGCAGTCTGACTCTCAGGAGGCTCCTGGTTTGGATGTACGACCCTAAAATCCGACTCAAAACACAGGCGGCACTCGTCGACTTCTGCCAAGGTGTGTGTGTGTTTTGAGATTTTGTTAATGCATTTTTGGATCTCAGTATTGATTTTTGACGTCTGACAAAGGCAACCAGGCTTGACCTCAGCCTCTCGGCGACTTAGTTTGTTCCTGAAGCCTCTACTCTGTGTGTTCAGGTCGGAAAGGAGGCGAGCTGGCGTCAGCAGTTCACTCTTACGGGAAGACGGGCGACCCACAGATGAGAGCGCTGGTCCAACACATCCTCAGCCTGGTGTCCAACCCCATCCTCAACTTCCTGTATCGCTGGATCTACGACGGGGAGCTGGAAGACACCTACCACGAGGTACACACACCTCTCTGTTGATTTGTACTGGTCATTTCTGGAACATTGGTTCTGACGTTTCACCCCCAAGAGAAGGAACATTGCTGAGGAGGGAGGGAGGGGAGTAAAGAGAGGACAGCTTCTTCAATGAGGAGTGATGAGAGGAGTGTAATGGAGAGCCTGGTGATGGATGCTCCTGCTTTACTTCCTCCCTGCCCCTTTCTCTGCGGCTGTTTCCCTCTCACACGCTTTATTTATGTGTCCATTAGTCAGTGTGTGTTTAAGAACACCCAGACAAAGTTATTGCGCCTTTCAGGAGGGAAATTACCCTGTAGATCACACACTAGGGCTGTCCCGAATACCATTTTTTGGGCTCCGGATATTCGGTAGTAATCAGCAGCGAATATTCGGATATTCGGCGCGCGCTTCAACACGTGTATTTCGGTTTATTCAAGGCATTCATTTTGTTATTCTACAGTATTGTTGTTTTATAGTTATTTGTTAATGTAAATAACCCAATTTATGTTCTTTGAAATTGAAAAGGATATTGTGTTTGTTACTTTCGTTGCAGTTGTATATGTCTTAAGTGTAATTTGGCTTGGCTTCCTATTTTGTATGGACATGCTTTTATTTTGAAGGAGATTTAGCGCTGTTGACAGGAAGTTATTGTTGCTATGGGAACAACGTGACGGACAAAAGGAGCTGAGATTAACGGACAAAAGTCTTATCTACATATAAAGACGGAGAAAGTAAAGGATAAAGTTGAAGTGTTAGCACCCCCCGAAGAGGCACAAGCTCTTACGTTGGAGATTTCAATACATTCAATTTAAAAAAGAATATCCGAATAACGAAATTGAAAACCGAATAGTGGGCCAACGACCGAATATTCGGATACGGCCCTATCACACACAATAAACAGTACTTGGAGTAAATATGAGCTTTTAAGGTCCATCAAATCCCTGCAGTGTTAGTGAATGTGATTATTTCCTAAAAGATGTCCAATCACATTATAAATACATTTTAACATGATGTTGTAGCATTGAACAGGACATGGCGACACACAGAGTTGGGTGTAACGCGTTACAAAGTAACATTAACTAACATTGCCCCGACACGCGTTACTTCGTTACTTACTAAAATCAGTCATAATCAAACCTCAACAAACACCTGCAAAGAACACATGCTAAGGTGAAGCTAACGCACAGCTATTTGTTGTTTGTTTATATCAGGTAGTCTGTTCTTCTTCTCTGTTTTCCGGTTGTTGCCTGTTTTGAATGACAAATACACACTACCGCCGCCTGCTGGTAAGGAGAGTTATTGCCACTCACGCATGCGCAGTTCGTACGTGCTCGGCTGAAGTCTTTGCGGTGTCTGGTTCCAGTGCAACACATGGCCAACACGCAGGAGAACACGCCGACGCCACAGCGTGAGCAGAGATAGACTGCGCAAAATATACAGATAGCAGGAGACAGAGGACAGCCACGGTCTGATAGGAGAACATTGTCTTATGCGACAATGGAAACTGAACTAAAGAGAACATTTGAAACGTTAGCAGTCTGCGTGATCTGCCTGCAGGGAGGGGCGGGCCGGCTCTGCGAGTAAAGTAACGAGTTACTTTATGTAGAGAGTAACGAAGTAGTGTAATATATTACTTTTTTTTAGTAACAACCCCATCTCTGGCGACACACACACATTTTTACCTTAAAGTAAAAATATCTACTACAATTATTGCTTCTGCGATCCATATTTCAGCTACTTGATAGTTTGTCGGCTCTTATTTCAGCTAATAGCTTAAGGAAAGTGCTCTGAGATGGATTCGTGGCAAAGCAGACCGTTGGAGTCAGCACACATAGAGTACGCAGACTTAAGCTATCATAGTACCCTCTGAAGTAAATGGGCGATCTAAGTGAATGTGACAAAGGATGAAAACCACACCATAGAGCTACTTTACTCTCTTCTGAAATACTGATTCTATTAGACGTCTTCCCATGACAGCGTTCTACAGTCAATGTATTTATTTGTTCTCTTTTGTTGTAGTTCTTTGTAGCATCAGATCCCAACGTGAAGACAGACCGTCTGTGGCACGACAAGTACTCCCTCAGGAAGTCCATGATCCCCACGTTCATCACCATGGAACAGGCCAGCAAGGTATACACAACCAACACACTATCACACATCTCTTACAGAGGCATTTCCAAAGAGCAAACGCTTCCCCACGTAAAACTAACTACATCTCCTCCCGTGAGAGGAGTAACAGGAAATGAAAAGGTGCACATTTTTACATTTGGACTCAAACTGTTAAACCACATTTTTGGATCCTTCACCAGACTTATTGCTACACACATCCAGGTAAGACGGTTTACTTGAGTTAACTTATTCTCTTCTCCCTCTAGGTCCTGCTAATTGGTAAATCCATCAACTTCCTGCATCAGGTCTGTCAAGACCGAACACCGCTCGGCAAAATCACGCCGGCGTCGAACTCTGCAGACACACCCAGAGATAGTAAGAGTCTCCGTGTCTCTCTTATGTCCTCTCACACTTTCCGGTAAACAATTTCAGAGCATGTCTTCTCTGTTTCTGCGCACGTTCCTTGCACATAAATAAAGGTTGATGCTGACTTTCCTTGGAAGTCTTTATTGTTGACAACATCACTGACCAATAAGAAGCCTCTCCTTTATTCCCTCCTCATCGTATTGATATGGTTGTATTGACGTAGGCGAGTGGACAGGCAGTAATCGATGCTCTTACCGCTCGCTGGCCTTGTCCTCCTCTCCATTGACTATATAGAGGAAAAGGTATACTTAGCTATTGATCCAGTCTGCAGGACTACTCCTGACCTGTTTGATCTAAAGCTCTTACTCTACGTGATGAAGGACATCAGGTTCTCCTCTGCATCATCGTCCAGCAGCAGCAGACCAGGAAACCAGACTGCAGGAATTAGACACACATTACTAATTGGGACAAAAGAAAAAGTTGTTACTGGTCTTGCGAAATATGTTTGATTAACTGGCAGCACTAAAGTGACCTAATAATCAGTCTGTCCCTAACAAAATAAGGATTTAAGATAAGATAGTAAAAAGAGCAATTCAATATCACGTTAATGAATTACTTTGTCATCTCTGTCTCCTCGTAGCTGCGGAGCTGCTGTCAGACCTGGAGGGGGCGTTTCAGGAGAAGATCGACGCCGCCTATTTCGACACCAGCAAATACCTGCTGGACGTTCTGAACCGCAACTACCTGCTGCTGGAGCACCTGCAGGCCATGAGGAGATACCTGCTGCTGGGCCAGGGAGACTTCATCAGACACCTGATGGACCTGCTCAAGTGAGGAACACACACTTTGAACCTTAGCATTTTATTTATTAGACAAAATATGTATCCTAATTATTTTAAATCCTAGACCGGAGTTAGTGCGTCCCGCCACCACTTTGTACCAACACAACCTGACGGGGATCTTAGAGACGGCAGTCAGAGCCACCAACGCTCAGTATGACAATGCAGAGATCCTCAAGAGGCTGGATGTACGCCTGCTGGAGGTAATGTGTGTGTGAGAGAGTGTGTGTGTGTGTGTTGCAGGTCTGACCTAAGCATCCCCTGTTCTTTTGACAAATGTCTTTTTGTTGCCTCTAGGTGTCTCCAGGTGATACCGGCTGGGATGTTTTCAGTCTTGACTACCACGTTGATGGACCCATTGCTACGGTATGACAAAACTCACACATTCAATCTCCTGATCTCTATGTATTACTGCTGTTATCACATATTAGAATATATAAATGTACGTGTGTGTGTGTGTTTCAGGTGTTTACAAGGGAGTGTATGGGCCACTACCTCCGTGTGTTTAATTTCCTGTGGAGGGCAAAGAGGATGGAGTACACACTGACGGACATCTGGAAGGGACAGATGTGTAACGCCAAGCTGCTCAAAACCATGCCAGGTACTAAAATAACATTATTTTCTTAAGCACATGTTATTGTGATATTGATGTGCTTGTTTTGTTCCCTTGTGCTTTTCACCCTGCAGAGTTGTCCGGTGTGCTGCATCAGTGCCACATCCTGGCCTCCGAGATGGTCCACTTCATCCACCAAATGCAGTACTACATCACCTTTGAGGTCAGACCATTAGCAGCGCCGTTACGATCACAGGCTGTAAAACACCAGCACAAAAAGAAGTAATTACAGCAGGAGACATTTCTGCTGCGTCTGTTGAATGCTGCGGGACTCAGGATCAAATGTAGCCTCCAGGTTAGGCTGCTGGTTCAAACCCAGAGGAAAAAAACTCACTTGAAAGTCAGATTAGAGAGGATGTTTTAGATGGGTCTGCAGATTTGAAAGCTGGCTGATTTAAGTGTAGGTTTACTTACTCAGACATCAGATAGAATAAATATAAGAATACTATTTTTAACTGGATAGCAAGGCGCCGAGATCACTGATTGAATTATGTCTTGATTTTTAATACAAGGTGCTGGAGTGCTCCTGGGACGAGCTGTGGAACAGAGTGCAGCAGGCGCAGGATCTCGACCACATCATCGCCGCCCACGACCTGTTCCTCGACAGAGTCATCTCAAGATGCCTGCTAGACAACAGCAGCAGGGTAACACACACACACACACACACACACACACACACACACACACACACACGCACGCACACACACACCAGATTTAATTATTCTGCCTCCTCTTTTTTCCACACCTCCTTTAACTCTGTTTCGGCGTGTCCTTGCAGAATCTTCTGAACCAGCTGAGGGCCATATTCGACCAGATCATCGAGTTTCAGAGCGCCCAGGACTCGCTGTACCGCTCGGCTCTGGAGGAACTCACCCTGCGGCTGCAGTTTGAGGAGAGGAAGCAGCAGAAGGAGACCGAGGTAAGAGGCTACAGATGAGTTGCATACAGGGAGAAAAAGGGAAGGGTGATGGTTGTATAATGGCTTCTAAATGAGTGATACTGTCCTGATTCAGGGTCAGTGGGGAGTGACGGCTGAACAGGAAGCGGAGGAGAAGAAGAGGATTCAGGAGTTCCAGGAAACCATACCAAAGATGCGCTCCCAGCTCCGCATCCTCACACACTTCTACCAGGTACCAGCCTCAGTGACTTCTAGGAGCATTTAGAGTATCATTATCTCATTTTAATATATATTCTTTGATCCACTCCTTTCCCCTCTCCAGAACATCGTGCAGCAGTTCCTGGTGTTGCTGATGACCAGCACGGATGAGAGTCTGCGTTTCCTCAGCTTCAGACTGGACTTCAATGAGCACTACAAGTGAGGAAACTAAAACAAAAACACCTTTAAGGACACAGAAATAATCCTAAAGGGCTGTTTATCAAATATATAACAGATCTCTGTGTATTATAGGGTTCCTTCAGGAGAGATTATATTGTGTTCTGATCCCTTTATATACTCAAAATGTTTTTTTATGTCACCTACAGGGCCAGGGAGCCGAGGCTGCGAGCATCACTGGGAACCAACAGGGGGCGACGGCAGTCAAATATCTGACGTGAAGACGGTGACAATAACAAGCGAGGCTCCCACTGATTGGAGTAGGACATCACAGCGAGGGGCCGCACAGCAGACTTAAGTTTCGAGATGATGTCATGCCTTGGAGGAGTGAACAAGCGGGTCGCCAAGTGATGACATCACAGCAGACAGCTCCAGTGAAGTCAGTTGTGTGGGACCCCAGAAGATTTAAGTCCAGTAAATCAAACTTTTAAAATAAGCGCCGTAAAACAGACTGAAATCCAGCAGGACATGGGGTCAGGCTGAACTCACACAGGCATGCCTTAATATGAACGAGGGAAAAAACTATTTTCTCAGCGTTGGTTGCCAAAACTAGTCCCATCACACGTAATGTATGTACATAGAGTTTATGCAAAAATGTAAATGTGTGTGTATATTTGCATCTCGACACCGTCACCTGTGGCTTCACATCTTCTCACTAGGGTTCAACCGATATGGGTGTGATGTTGACATTTTTGCAGTTTTGTATTTGTAACAGATGTTACAATTATTAAAGTAGAGCATTTTTTGTACAATTTCTCCTTAAGATGCTGCGTTTCTGCTGCGGATTGGCTGGAGACACTGCAGTCTTCAGAATATTGAAAATGTATGTTCAGTATCGGCACGATATCGGTCTAACCCTAGTTCTCCAATCTCGCCTCCTTACAATTCAGGGTTTTTGAGTGTGTTCGGTCAGCTGATCACAATCACAGAGGGTTTTGTACCTCTGGCTCATTCAGCCCCTTTGGTTCAGACTTTGTTTACACCTTATCTGACATTAGTTGTTGATTTCAATAGAAGCGTTACTGTTTGACATTACATGTGTGAGGCGTAGGAAACAAAAGCCTCTTATGAGTTTGGATTGAAGTTTGTGCTTTTATGTCTGTATGAGAGATGAAGCAACAACCACAACAACCTCACTCTACTCATTTCACAAACAGGAACTACACATGTTCAGATGTGTCTTTAAGAGAAATGTCATTTTTTATTTATTTAACAATGAATGGTTTTAAATGTTAAATTGCGCAGTTTATTTTCTGAAGTGCGACATTATAAAGAAGGGTGTGTGGTTTGTAGTGTTAATAAATAAGGTTTGCTCTGCGCATATTGAGAAGAAGCTTCTGATGGGTGGGTTCGGTTCAGTGTGGTAGCAACGATCTGCTGGTATCAAAAGTCGAATGCTTTTTGCTTTAAAAAATGGCCAACATGTTTGTTTGGATTGAAAAGTCAACAGCATTTTAATCACTAAAGTATTACAATCATTTTCATGTGAACAGCATGGATCTCACCTTAGGAGCTCTGATCCGAGGTCAGCCATGTTTCTAAAAGGAAATCTAAAAGACGTCAAACATGCATTTTTAGAGGATACAGTTAATGTCGTTTTATAGGCTTAAAATACTTACTCTTACGTCCAACTTTAATTTCAGTCACAAAGTGTTTCCTGGGAAGATATTTACTCCTGCAAAGCAATCTTTATTTAATGTTTTCTAAGTTGTACTGCCAATGAAACAAACTGGTGCTGCACATGGTCACCGCTCTCTGACAATTCATTCTTCATTGTGTGAAAAATATGAATTGGGTCAGCGCTCCTGTCCTGTGTGTCTCCGTCTGTCTTCTACATCCTATAGCACATAATGTATAGAATATAGGGAATCAAACCATCCCGCTTCTTCTTTAATAAAATGTTTTTTATTACTGTGTGTTCTGGTGTCTTTAGCTGTAGTTTACTGCCATCTAGAGGCAGGACATCAAAGATGAATTGTATGTAAAGTTTCCAGATTATTCAATTGTTTTGATTGACATGATTATCATTTTTAGGTAACACAATATAACCGGCACCAAGTTTGTTCTACTCGTGGTCTTCCTCCTCTCTTCAGAGCTGAAAATGATCCTTTAAAAGTCAAATAACTTCCATTTATTCCAAGTAATTTAAAGGGAAACTCCTGAAATGTTGTATTACAAGTTGAAGGACTTTGATCAATACTACATTTCCCATAATGCAACTCAATAACTTACATTTCTTGTAGGGTTTGTTTTGGATGGACGAAACGCAATTAAAAGTAATTGCATTCAAGTTAGATAGAAGCTCATTTGCATCTGTAGTCCCCGGGCGTTCAGATAGGAAACAAACAACAACAAATACACTTCATAAAACAACAAATGAGCTGTTTCTGTTGACTGATTGGATTGTGTCTAGAGACAATATACAAACTACCTTTAGGGCATATTAAGAAGCTATTGGGTTTGTGAAAGTTGTTTCATCCTATATTCTTTTTATTTGATTCGCCCTGCTTTGTAAACAAGTCGCACCTCTATGCATTTCAATCTTGCATTTTTTTTATCTCAAAGCTCCACTTACTGTCGTTTTGAAGCTTTCAAACACATCTTGAAGTTTGCTACCGCCAATGGAGCATGCTCCGTCATGACTGTAGAGGAAACTTCTGTGTAGCATGCAATGGAGTCACCGACTCAGGAAGGAGACACGGGAAGAGTCGGAGCTTTGATGTCAAACCACTGTGATTTATTTGGAGTTACGGCCGGAGTATTCACATCACAAATCCAAGAGTCAGAGGTTCTGACTTCACGGTAGAGTTGCCACGTCAATTCTGGAGAGCCTCTCTCTTGCCAGCCCATCTAACTGGTTTCGCAGAGAGTAAACAACATATTTGAGAAGATAGCCTAAACAGTGTGGGAACACAGAGCTACTTGCCTCGGACACTTATGACCTCGAAGATTTTACCTTGGAGTCCACAAATACAGAGAAGGAAGTGTCCCAGTGTACCCACAACACAGACCATCTGTATCCCAGTATTGACCGGTCACAGAATGGGAACAATAACATTATTGGCTAAGCCGCCTGTGTCCTTAAAGAAGGTAAACAGACATCAAGGTTTGTCCTGTATGTTACTAATTGGCGTCTTATGATAATTATTTCCATAACAATGACCTTAGTGAGAGTTAAAGTAATGACAGTTAATAATCTTTATAATATACAGTGAAGTGTGTTCTGTTGTTAGACATTAATACAGTGGGTGTTAGAATGAACTATGTACACTAGAGGGAGTACCAGCTTTTATTTTGTACCCCCCATTCACACACACTTAATCATCCTGGCTCTACATCCTTTCGTGTGGAGATGCTGCAATCAAAAAGCTGTTTATTACACAATGTTCTACCATGTCTTATATACTCACATTAGGTTGTTCTGTGCAGCCTGTGGATTTCAGACGGTGTCCTGCATGAAAGGGAAGCTCTGGTTCACTTCCTGGTGATGTTGGAGGGAGATGTTCACAGTGCGGAGGCAGGAGGTGTGAAAGTCCTGTCACAGCATCAGC